>NW_003852408.1:28225858-28235695 GCF_000181295.1 Otolemur garnettii
GGCGCCTGTGGTCCCAGCTACTTGGGAGGCAGAGACAGGAGACTCGCTTGAGTCCAGGAGTTGGAGGTTGCTGTGAACTGTGATGCCACAGCACTCTACCCAGGGGGACAGCTTGAGGCTCTGTCTCAAAAAAAAAGAATCATCATACACAAATGAATATTTTTTTCTAGTAGTTATGAAGTTCTGTTTCAAAGGAAATATATAATCTATACATATCTCAACTAATCAGATGATTAAATTAATATGGCTACCCAAATCTCATCCACTGTAGAGCAGGTTAGTTGTTCATAGTACAGTACATGATTTTATGTAAGATGATACTCCAGAATGTGTAGAAACCTCCCTGATAACACAATCGCGTTCTCCTTGGGTCACTCTTGTTGGAATGACAGAGAGTAGCGGCAGGAGTAGGGAGCCAGCAAGTGAGAAGGTCTGAGTTCCGTTGTTGCCTCAGAGGTACTCAGGGACTTCTTTTCAGTTTTTAACTTTAATTCTTTTGAATTGAATTCTTTTAATTCTTTTTTTCTTTTGAGATAGAGTTTCACTTTGTTGCCCTTGGTAGAGTGCTATGGCATCATAGCTCACAGCAACCACAAACTCTTGGGCTCAAGTGATTCTCTCACCTCAGCCTCCCAAGTACCTGGGACTACAGGCATCCACCACAATGCCTGGCTATTTTTTTAGAGACAAGGTCTCACTCTGGCTCAGGCTGGTCTTGAACCTGTGAGCTCAGGCAATCCACCTACCTCAGCCTCCCAGAGTGCTAAGATTAAAGGCATGAGCCACCATAACTGGACCCTAACTTCAATTTTTCTATCAGTGAAAGGAGAAATTAAGCATGACATTTGTTGTCATTTTGTTTATTTAAAAAATTTGTAGTTATGGGGCCGGGTGCGGTGGCTCACACCTGTAATCCTAGCACTCTGGGAGGCTGAGGTGGGTGGATTGCTTGAGCTCACAGGTTTGAGACCAGCCTGAGCCAGAATGATTAAGTGTCTGGCAACTAAAAAGTAGCCAGACATTGTGACGGGCACCTATAGTCCCAGCAACTTGAATAGCTGAGACAAGAGAATTGCTTGAGCCCAGGACTTTGAAGTTGCTATGCGCTCTGACCCCACAGTACTCTACTGAGGGTGACAAAGTGAGACTGTCTCAACAAACAAACAAACAAACAAAAAAACAAATAAAAGTTCATAGTTATAACACCTTATGGGTTTCCCCTTCTTTATTAGTCTTAGTATGGCTAGAGGGTCACCTTACATTCTATCAGTGTTTAAACTGTGAAGAAGGACCCGTTTATTGTTTTGTGGTTTTCTTTCAATCGGTTGTAAACTGATACTTTAAAAAATTCAATGAAAATTAATTTTTAGAAAAATGAAATAAAGGCATGAAAAATGTAAGCTCAGTTTTAAAATTATTTGGTTTAACAAATGTAAAATGTTCAAATTTTTAAGTCTTTGTGCAGTATTCTCATGTTCTTTACTTACCTTGTCATAGATTGGTAACAGAAGATTCTGGTCCATGGCCATACTTTGAGTAGAACTCCACTAGATAACAAATTTTAAGGCTGCTAATAGAAAATCGTGGACATCTCTGGGTTTGGGATACTAAACATAGGAAACTGAAGCTAGGATGATAATTAAGAATGAGTTAACAAGTTTAAATAGGAAACAAATACTTAGTAAGAGGCAATGGTCCTAAAATGTATCTCTGGGCATTTGAAAGGGCATTATTTGTGGTTTTGTTTTATTTTATAGATTTGAGGGGTTTTTGTCCCTAAAGATCAGTCTTTCCCAAAGCAAAACCCATGGATTCACTGCATCAAAACCATCTGGAGTGCTTGTAAGATCAGAATCTGTGAAAATGGAGCCCAGATATTTGTATTTTAAAAATAAATTTCTCTTCTTCCTTCTCCAAGTGAATCTTAGTATAGAGTTATTGCTGTGAGAATTTTAGTTGTATGTATATACATATACATGGTGAAATAAATGGTGAAATAAAACAATTAACTATATTATGATTTTTTCCCCCTAGTTATATCAGAGGAAGAAAATGAGCTAGGGCTCTTTTTAAAGTTTCAAGCAGAACGGGATGCAACTCAAGCTGGCAAAATGATGGATGCCACTGGCAAGGCACTCTGTTCTTCAGCCAAGCAAAGGTTTAACCATGGTTTTTCATCTTCCTTAAATCTGTAGGCAAATGACATTTTGACATGTGTATTTACATTTGCATACTTTTAAAGCTCATTGATGATTCCAATAAAGGGTAAAAGAGAACTATATTGCAGTTTATAACTGTTTTGATACTTCTTAATTACTAATTATTCAGAATAATTATTTAACAATTGATGTTCTTGCTTGCTTAATTCATAGAAATAACCTTTAGTTCTGTATTTATAGTTCTTAAGCGGTTTAATGTAACAGTCACAGAATGGCTAACATTTTATTTTGTTTTTTTATTTTTTTGAGACAAGAGTTTTACACTGTGCCCTGGGTAGAGTGCTGTGGCATAATTATAGCTCATAGCAACCTCAAACTCCTGGGCTCAGGCAATCCTATTACCTTAGCCTTCTGAGTAGCTGGAACTATAGGCGCCTACCACAATGCCTGGCTAGTTTTTTCTATTTTCAGTAGAGATGGGGTCTCATCCTTGCTCTGGCTGGTCTTGAACTCCTGAGCTCAAGCAGTTTTAGTAGAGATGGGGGTCTTGCTTTTGCTTAGGCTGGTCTCAAACTTCTGAGCTCAAATCAATCCACCTACCTCAGCCTCCCAGAATGCTAGGATTACAGGTTGAGCCACTGCACCTAGCCTGTTTTTGGTTTCTTAGAGACAAGATCGTACTCTGTCACACAGGCTGGAGTGTAGTGATGAGATCATAGTTCATTGCAGCCTCAAACTTCTGGGCTCAGGGATCCTCTTGCCTTAGTCTCCTGAGTATCTGGGATAATAGGCAACACCACTATTCCTGGCTAATTTTTTAATATTTTTATGCAGATATGGTCTTGCTATGTCACCCAGGATGGTCTCAAACTCCTGGCCTCAAGCAGTCCTCCCATCTTTGCCTCCCAAAATGCTGGGATTACAGGCATGAGCACTGTGTCTGTCCTAATTTTTTCTTTGTAATTACTTACTTTCCATTTGTTATTTCACAGTTTTTTAACACAAAGATACATGCTTCAACAAATCTCCTATAATTACTAAAGATAGCCCAAATCTTTGTATTTCAGAAGAAAAATAAAAACAGTCTTTATTAGACCTGTAATAATGATAATAAGCATAAGTACCTTTAATCTGAAATATCATATCAGTGCAAAAGTCCATCCTAAAGGAAGTGACCTCCAATTGGAAGCTCTCTCCAAAGAGAGCAGGGACCTCCAATTAAGTCAAAAGCAGAGCAGAGGGGTTGGATTTGACATTTATTTTTAAAATATACTAGAACCTCCATCACTGACTACCTCCCTACATTGACCAAGTGAAGTTGACCTAATTTTCATAGACTGGACATGCACCACATATACTCAGTGGATGTTCCTTAGGTTGACCACCTCCATATGTTGACCAGTTTGTTACAATCTCCAGAGGTTCTATTGTTTTTTTGTCTTCATCCTTAGCTCCTAAGAATTCCATGCCCTTTAGTTCTTTTAGTCTTGTATCTGCTCTTTTTTTTTTTTTTTTTGAGACAGAGCCTCAAGCTGAGCCCCTGGGTAGAGTGCCATGGCTTCACTGCTCACAGCAACCTCCAACTCCTGGGCTTAAGCGAGTCTCCTGCCTCTGCCTCCCAAGTAGCTGGGACCACAGGCGCCCGCCACAACGCCCAGCTATTTTTTTTGGTTGCAGCCATTATTGTTGTTTGGCGGGCCCAGGCTGGATTTGAACCCACCACCTTAGGTGTATGTGGCTGGCACCTTAGCTGCTTGAGCCACAGGCGCCGAGCCGTATCTGCTCTTCTAAATCCAGGTTTTCCCTAAACTAGGCAAATGAAAGGCTTTCTATTAATGTATTATGCTTTATGAATATAGGTTCTTTTTTACCCTCAAACCTCTTTTCTAAATGGCATATTTACTTGGCAGGTTATTTACACGTGGATTAACATCCAAAGTGTTGCAAAAAATGATATTTTTCCTGAAGTAACAAAAATGGGCAAATACAGAAACATAAATTTTTTTTTTTTTTTTTTTTTTAGATAGAGCCTCAAGCTGTCTTCCTGGGTAGAGTGCCGTGGTATCACAGCTCACAGCAACCTCCAACTCCTGGGCTCAAGCGAGTCTCCTGCCTCAGCCTCCCAAGTAGCTGGGACCACAGGCGCCCGCCACAACACCTGGCTATTTTTTTGGTTGCAGCCATCATTGTTGTTTGGTGGGCCTGGGCTGGATTCGAACCCGCCACCTTAGGTGTATGTGGCTGGCGCCTTAGCCACTTGAGCCACAGGCACCGAGCCAGAAACATCTTTATTAATATACTCCAAAGTTGGCTACATGAGCCTTACTTTCTTTTTTTCTTTCTTTCTTTCTTTTTTTTTTTAGAGATAGAATCTCACTTTATCACCCTTGGTAAAGTGCCATAGTGTCACAGCTCATAGCAACCTCCAGCTGCTGGGCTTAGGCAATTCTCTTGCCTTAGCCTCCTGAGTAGCTGGGATTATAGGAGCCCACCACAACGTCCGGCTATTTTTTTGTTGTAGTTTGGCCAGGGCCGGGTTTGAACCCACCACCCTCAGTATATGGGGCTGGCACCCTACCCACTGAGCCACAGGTGCCACCCAAGCCTTACTTTCTTTTTAAGTACTTTCTTTTCTCCTTAGGCATCTTAATAGTTTTTTAGTTGTAGAGTCATCTTGCTGCTTTATGATTGGTTTAAATCTTTGTCTTGTTTTACATATAGTATGTACAACCCTCTGATTTTTACCTCTTTCCCATTAGATTGGCCCTGTGTACTCCCTTGTCTCGTCTTAAGCAAGAAGTAGCAACATTCAGTCAAAGGGCAGTATCTGATACCTTGATGACAATTAATCGGATGGAGCAAGCACGCACAGAATACAGGGGAGCTCTACTGTGGATGAAAGATATATCCCATGAACTGGACCCAGATACCTTAAAACAAATGGAAAAGTTCAGAAAAGTATGAAAATGTATCCTTTTCCTACTCTTGATACATAAAATACAGAACTGCCACAGAAAAATTTAATCAAGATGATAAAATGTCATACTGTTTTTTTTGAAATATGTTTTATTATGAATTCTTGGTTGCTGGAAGATTATAGTTAAAGTACAAAATCTTGTCACACTTTTATTTTTACTCCTTGACTGGCATCTCCACACCATCTTTTTATCCCCTGTAATAGATCTAATTACTCTACAAATGTTGCCTACTTGGACTTTTGAGAGACACAGAAAGGCTCAAGCTTACTGGTCCTTCTGTCAGCCTCCTTTTATACTGTCTTCCTATTCTCCAGAAAAGATATGCTCTACTCTCTTCTTTGCTGTTCTTCAAATGTGTCAAGCTCTTCAGGTCCTTCCATTCTAGGACTTTTAAAATTTTTTCTTTTTTTAATTTTTTGTTTGTTTGGAGACAGAGTTTCACTTTGTAGCCCTGGGTAAAGTGCCATTGCACCATAGCTCACAACAACCTCAAACTCTTGTTTTTTTTTTTTTTTTTTTTTTGAGACAGAGCCTCAAGCTGTCCCCCTGGGTAGAGTGCTATGGCATTACAGCTCACAGCAACCTCCAACTCCTGGGCTCAAGCGAGTCTCCTGCCTCAGCCTTCCAAGTAGCTAGGACCACAGGCGCCTGCCACAACGCCCGGCTGTTTTTTGGTTGCAGCCGTCATTGTTGTTTGGTGGGTCCGGGCTGGATTTGAACCCGCCACCTTAGGTGTATGTGGCTGGCGCCTTAGCCCGTTGGGCTACAGGCACCAAGCTAGCAACCTCAAACTCTTGGGCTCGAGTGATCCTTTGCCTCAGCCTCCCAAGTAGCTGGGACTATAGGCGCCTGCCACAACTCCTGGCTAATTTTAGAGATGTGGTCTTGCTCTTGCTCAGAGTGGTCTTGAACTCCTGAGCTCAAGCAGTCCACCTGCCTCGGCCTCACAGAATGCTGGGATTACAGGTGTAAAAGCCACGTTGCCTGACCTGTTTTGAACTCTTGGCCTCAAGTAGTCCTCCCACCTTGGCTCCCAAAGTGCTAGGATTATAGGCATGAGCGATAGCTCCTGGATTGATTCTAAAATATCATTAATGCTTCTCAACATTTAACTAGGCCTCTTTTTCCATTTATTCCTCTTTTAGCTAAACACTATTCATGAAAAATTTTAGATGTTTAGTTTTATTTGGATTTTTTTTCTTAACTATATACTTTCCATCTGTTATCTCATTTTCTCAACATAAAGATATCTGCTGGAAAGAATCTATAATTACTAAAGATAGCTAAAATCTTCATCATTACTCATGAAATGTTAATATTAATAATACAAGGAAAATAATTAATCTATTATATGAAAAATATATGTATCTGAAAATATTTATTGTAAGTATTATAAATATGTAGTAAACATTATTATAAATCTATATTATTGGTAATAATAATTAGCATTTTTGTGATTGCAGGTACAGACCCAAGTGAGAAATAGCAAAGCTTCTTTTGACAAGTTAAAGATGGATGTTTGTCAGAAAGTGGATTTACTTGGAGCTAGTCGCTGCAACATGTTATCTCATTCACTCACTACCTACCAGGTACCCACCTCCATGGTCAGCATGTCCTTGCAGTAAAGATGAGTGGTGAGATTCCTTTTTAAAAATTGTCTAAAGGGCACAAAAAAAGTATATAATTGATTAGATCCTTTGACTCTGTTATAATTAATTGAAGTTATGACAGCCAGAGAATTATATAAAGTTCTAAAATAAAAAAGACCTAAGAGATTGTCTACTCCTGTGGCTATTTTTGTTGATATCCTAGGAGAGAGATTTAGGGACCATCTGAGATTGGAAAGAGGAATATTGAGGAGGCAAAATTTAAGGCGCTTCAGGCTTGGTTCAGCCAGAACTGCTACACTTCTGATTTTGAACTTCTACATATAATTTCATTTTAAGCAAAGATGCCATGGCCCCAAAAGTTTGAAAACTTTTCTTTTGTTTTATGGATGAAGAATATCAATCCCATGAGAATTAAAGTAATGGCAATGTTGGGCTTAAAAACCTAAGTTTTCTAATTCTAGGGCATGCATTCTTTTCTTTCTGCCAAGATGCTATCCCATATCACTTTAACCTCAGAATTCTCACTTGTGCTTATACAGTATTATACCAAATCATACATACAGTGAACAATTTAGATATTAATAAGTCCAGTTACTAATTTTAATATATATTCACAAATAGCAAAATAGAATAAACTATACTCATATAAGAGTAATAAACTGAAGGAAATGGATATTCAGTCCTGATTTTAGGGAATCTACCTTATTCAGTATTATGGAATTCTGGAATTAAGAAAGGATGCACTTGAAAATAAAAGTGTATGACCATCTGTGTAGCATAACACCTGAGACACAATAGCTGTTAGTTCAATTCTCCTTTATACTCTCTACTTACCCTCTCACTTTAAATAGGAACCTCATAGCAGCAAGGAACATTTCCTGTTACTTGAGTTAGCTTGAGAACAGATTTTTTTTGCAAATTTTTCTTGAACCTTAGATGAAAGGTCAAATACAGAGGTAAATGTTATCTTTCTCCAATTAAAGAAGTGCTTGTATATGCTGTCAACATAAAGATTACACATATGTCCTTGCTTCTGTAGAGATTGGTATTTTTGTGCTTTTATTATTTCTCTATTGGATGCCTCGGTTGTTCTAATCCCTTAGCTGCAGTCACTGACACTCCAGGTGGCTTTAATGTGCATTCCAGGGCTCTGCACAGATAGACACCCACACCTGCAAACACAGATGCTAATTCTTTCCCTATCCTGTTTCCCTTATCCTTCCCTCTCTGCAGATGGCAGTTCTTGTGCAGAATTACTTTTTCAATGCTTTCTGGTTCTCCAAACTTTGGAATTTGAATTTAGTCCCTGCTTCTTCTTATTTGGCAACAATTCATCTGCTACACTAGTGAGGAAATACAAAGTCATAGAGGAGAAGCAGAACTCTAGTGTCACTTTATCTTTTTCTGCAGAGAACACTGCTTGGATTCTGGGAAAAAACAGCTCGAATGATGTCCCAAATCCAGGATGCCTGTATTGGCTTTCATCCACATGATTTTGTAGCTCTCAAGGTACATTTCTTTCATGTTCTCTTGTTTAAATGTATTATACTTCATTTTAGTGATAATGTTGAAACTATTTTTGCTAAACCTAATTTTAAATTTGTAAAACATTGAGAAACATTCTTCTGGACTCTGTTAGCCAAGGATGAATACTTCCTTGTTTTCAAATGCTGCCAGCAGCACCAAAATACATGAGAACACTGCAGGCAGGCTAGAGAAATTAGTTGGACAGGGAAAAAAAGAGGGATAAGGTAAGAGAAAATTAAAATGCAAAGTAGATAAGAAAAGGCTATGAAAAGGAAACACTCAAGAGAAACAAGTAATGGAAAGTGGTCATATGTTCTCACAAGTGACCAAATTACCTACCTGACAGTTTTACAAGTTGAAGAAAAATTTCTTAGTTTTACTTTTACAACAGTTCATAATACCAAAATTAGGCCAGTTATGATCATTATATACGTGTGATTGCAGTTGAAGAGACCAGTATGTTAGATCAGCTCTTTCTGTAAAACATGCGAAAGATACTCTGACTATCATGCTTTTATTTATTTATTTATTTATTTTTTCTGAGATAGAGCCTCAAGCTGTCGCCTTGGATAGAGTGCTGTGGCATCACAGCTCACAACAACCTCCAACCCCTCCCCTTAAGTGATTCTCTTGCCTCAGCCTCCCAAGTAGCTGAGACTATAGGTGCCCGCCACAATACTCAGCTATTTTTTTGGTTGTAGTTGTCATTGTTGTTTGGCAGGCCCAGGCTGGATTTGAACCCACCAGCTGTGTTGTATGTGGCTGGCGCCTTAGCCACGTGAGCTACAGACACCAACCCAACTATCATGCTTTTAACATGTGCATATCTTCGTATATGGCTTATCCAGCAGAGACACATGGTGATAAGTCATTTCTTCAATTCTAGTAAGCTAAGTTTTAGTACCTTTAACTTACCATTTGGCCTTATTATCAGTAGACCTTGAAAGTGTTGTTGGTTGGTTTGCTCAAGCTGGATGTGATAGGTTCATATCTTATAACCATATTCCTGGAGTTTCGGATGCATTTTTTTTTTTTTTTGAGAGTCTCTGTAGAGTGCTTTGAGAGCACTTCTGTAGAGTGCTGTATTGTCATAGCTCACAGCAACTTCAAATTCTTGGGCTCAAGTGATTCTCTTGCCTTAGCCTCCCAAGTAGTTGGGACTATAGGCACCCACCATAAGGCCTGGCTATTTTTTTAGAGACGGGGGGGTCTCGTTCTGGCTCAGGCTGGTCTTGAACCTGTGAGCTCAGGCAATCCACCCACCTTAGCCTCCCAGAGTGCTGAAATTACCAGTGTGAGTGACCACGCCCGGCCCCAGGATGTGGTTTTTGTTTGTTTGGAGATAGAGTCTCACTATGTTGCCCTTGGTAGAATGTTGTGGTGTCACAGCTCACAACAACCTCAAACTCAGGCTCGGCGCCTGTGGTTCAAGCGGCTAAGATGCCAACCACATACACTTAAGGTGGCGGGTTCCAATCCCCAGCCCGGGCCCGCCAAACAACAATGATGGCTGCAACCAAAAAAAAAAAAAAATGGCCAGGCGTTGTGGCGGGCGCCTGTAGT
>NW_003852408.1:28235715-28237077 GCF_000181295.1 Otolemur garnettii
CGGGCGCCTGTAGTCCCAGCTACTTGGGAGGCGTAGGCAGGAGACTCGCTTGAGCCCAGGAGTTGGAGGTTGCTGTGAGCGTGATGCCATGGCATTCTACCCAGGGGGATAGCTTGAGACTCCGTCTCAAAAAACAAACAACCAAAAAAAAACCCCTCAAACTCTTGGGCTCAAGCGATTCTCTTGCCTCAGCCTCCCAAGTAGCTGGGACAACAGGCACCCACCACAACACCTGGCTATTTCTTGTTGCAGTTGTCATTGTTGTTTAGCTGACCTGTGCCAGGTTCAAACCCCTCAATCTGGGTGTATGTGGCTGGCGCTGTAACCACTGTGCTATGTGTGCTGAGCCAGCCAGGATGCATTTAAGTCATGTTCTGATGTGGCATCTTCCAGCTCAAAAGATGCCCTTGAATTGGGTTCTGGTTTATTTTTTACTATTTATTTATTTATTTATTTATTTTTACAATAAATGCTTCACTATATAGCATACACTCTGCTCAGGCAAATTTTATATCCAATACTTGCTTGGAATTGAGGTTGAAAAATTTAGCTGCATTTCAGGCATTGCAATGCAGGTTAGTAACATGTTTTAAGTCTTAAGGCCTATCACAAAGTTGTCAAACCAACCTGTGGCTGGCCCACATCACAATGTGTGTGGTTCCCACAGGCAGCCAGGATAAGTAAGTATATGAGGCTCAGTTCAAATTACATTAGCAGACATTTCCTATATCTCACTCTCTAGTTCAGAACTATTTCTATTTGATATTGTGCTTTAGAATTTTTATTCTCATTTTGTTTGTAGAGAGAACAGATTCTTTCCATCTACTTACCATTGAATTTCTTATCCTTAGCGATCACAAAACACTACAAGCAAGCTTACTGAAGACCACAAAGAAGAACAAATAAAAGGCAGTTTTCTTACTGAAAACCTCAATAAGTAAGCAGGCATACATTATATAATATTGTTATGGAAGTCCTAGATATCATCATATGATTTATGTGGAAAGAATTGTTCCTTCTCTGGCTTACTGTATGCTGTTTTTGTATGCATGTTGTTTATTCAGTCAACAATACTAAACGTTTGTGTCTTGGTCCACTGTGCATTGCTATAACTGAGTACCTAAGACTACGTAATATATAAAGAAAAGAGGTTTAAAGGCCAGGAATGATGGCATGATGGCTTACCTCTAAAATCCTAGCACTCTGGGAGACAAAAGAGGGGAGGATCACTTGAGGTTGGAAGTGCAAGAGTGAGACCCTGGCTCTATCTAAAATAGAAAAATTAACCTGGTGTGGTGGCACATACTATAGTCCCAGCTGCTCAGAAGGCCAAGGCAGGAGGATGGCTTATGCCCAGGAGTG
>NW_003852408.1:28237491-28249026 GCF_000181295.1 Otolemur garnettii
CTGTGATGTAACGGCACTCTACCCAGGGGGACAGCTTGAGGCTCTGTCTCAAAAAAAAAAAAAAAAGACAAAAGGGAAGCAGACACTTGCTAAGCAGCAAAATCTAAGAGACATTCTGGCTTTTAAAATAACCCACTCTCACAGGAATATACTGAGAAAACTAACCAGTTTTGTGAGAGTGAGAACTCACTACCATGAAAACAGCACCAAACCATTCATGATGGATTAGCCAGGGCCAGTATGACCCAAATGCTTCCCCACTAAGCCCATCTCCTAATACTGCCAGCTTGGGGTTGAGATCACATTTCAGCGTGAGTTTTGGTGGGGACAAACTCAAACCTTAGTAATTTGTTTTGAAGCCTTACAGTTTTATGGTTTTTTCCTTCCATTTTGAATATGTCAGGCAAAGGAGACAACATAAGTGCCAAACAGACTAGGGTGTTAGACCAGATTGTGCCATTTAGGACCTCTAGTGACTCTCAGAAGGGACAGATGGAGAGAAGAAAGGAACAGGTATAAGCAGCTATGAGACAAACTATTAAAAATCTGTCTCTAGGCCAGGAATGGTGGCTCATGCCTGTAATCCCAGCACTTGGGTGGGCAAGGCCAGTGGATTGCCTGAGCTCACAGGTTGGAGACCAGCCTGAGCCAGATCCAGATCTCATCTCTGAAAATAGTCAGGCGTCGTAGCAGACGCCTGTAGTTCCAACTACTTGGGAGGCTTGAGGTTGCTGTGAGTTGTGATACCACAGCACTCTACTAAGGGTGACAAGTGAGACTCTGTCTTAAAAAAAAAAAATCTGTCTCTAAAATAACACAGATCGGACAGGAACCGGTTACCTGAAGGGGCTCTTGCCATGTATAATTTTCATATTGACTGTTTCCCTTTTATTACATTGTCCCTTTGTTTTTCTTTCAGAGCTGCCACTTAATCCTCATTTTAAGACTGTACTAAGTCTTAAATAACAAAGTCAGAAATAAAGGCCAAACAGCAACTAACTATATATTGTTGAGTAGAAAGTGACCCTGTAACTAAGACATTTTCCCTATATTCCCTATGGGGAAATCCAAACCAATTTTTTGGCTAATGTGAATATATCTTAGGATCAACACTTCTTAAACATCTAGTTAGAAATTAAATTTAATGGGGCGGTGCCTGCAGCTCAGTGGGTAGGACGCCAGCCACATGCACCATGGCTGGTGAGTTTGAACCCAACCTGGGCCTGCTAAAAACAAAAAAATAGCCAGGCATTGTGGCAGGCGCCTGTAGTCCCAGCTACTCAGAAGGCTGAGGCAAGAGACTCACTTAAGCCCAAGAGTTTGAGGTTGCTGTGAGCTGTGATACCACAGCGCTCTACCGAGGGCAATAAAGTGAGACTGTCTCAATTAAAAAAAAAAGAAATTAAATTTAACAAATATCTAATTAAATAAATATATAGTTATAAATTAAACTTAGTAACTTAGTTATATATTAACATTTAAAGTAACACATTACATAAACTAATTAGTTTTCCCATTTTCATATTTCATGAAAGTTTTATTCAAATTCTTCTCCTTCATCTTTAGCCTTATGAGGGCTACTTTTTGAGTCAACACATTGCCAGGCATTTCACCTTGGCTCTCATCCAGGTTCTTTAAAAAAAAAACATATATATAACTGTCATTGCAAATTTCATTCCAAATCATAAGTATTTCTTTTCTTTCTTTTTTTTTTTTTACTATGGCGTCACAGCTCACAGCAACCTCAAACTCTTGGGCTCAAGCAATTCTCTAGCCTCAGCCTCTCGAGTAATTGGGACTACAGGTGCCTGCCACAACACCCAGCTATTTTTTGGTTGTAGATGTCATGGTTGTTTGGGTGGCCTGGGCTGGATTTGAACCTGCCAGCTCTGGTGTATGTGGCTGGCGCACCAGCCACAGAACCACAGGTGCCAAGCCTAAAGACTTATTAAAAATAATCTACAGTACTAGTATTGTGAAGTTATGCCCTAGGTATAATGACTAAATCTGTGCTCAATTTCTTTGTCTCACTTTTTGACTATTACATCAGTTAGATGCTGTAAATATCCAAAATTAGTATTGATAGAGGATATTTTAGGCAAATGTGTCATTTGCAAACATCACTTTGTTGTTCAAAATAAAGTATCCCATTTTTTCTGGAGATTTTAATTCCTATAATTTAATTGTTAAGGTTTTCATTCCTTCTAGAGATCTATAGAATAAGTCAGAAATTCACTTAGATATAGATTTTAGGAGATCTACTAGATGACTATTTTATGTCTCCTGAGTTAAAAAAATTTTTAAAGTCAGGTGGTGCCTGTGGCTCAGTGTGTAGGGTACTGGCCCCATATACTGAGGGTGGTGGGTTCAAACCTGGCCCTGGCCAAACTGCAACAACAAAAAAATAGCCAGGCATTGTAGCGGGCATCTGTAGTCCCAGGTACTTGGGAGGTTGAGGCAAGAGAATCACCTAAGCCCAAGAGCTGGAGGTTATTGTGAGCTGTGACACTATGGCACTCTACCAAGGGTGACAAAGTGAGACTCTGTCTCTTAAGAAAAAAAATTTAAAGTCATATAAAACTGTTTGGGGAATATGAAACCAAATGTATTTGAACAAAAATCAATGCTTTTTTTTTTGTTGTTTTTATTTTAGGTTAATTTTGTCAGATGAGGAAGCAAGCTTAGGGAATGAATCAGGTAAGATAGTAAATTACTTTGAAATGGTCACATTTAACATGTAACAGTATGGCACCAGCCCCATGTACTGAGGGTGGCGGGTTCAAACCCAGCCCTGGCCAAACTGCAACAAAAAATAGCCAGGTTTTGTGGCGGGTGCCTATGGTCCCAGCTACTCAAGAGGCTGAGGCCGGAGAATCGCCTAAGCCCAAGAGCTGAAGGTTGCTGTGAGCTGTGATGCCACAGCACTCTACCAAGGGTGACAAAGTGAGACTCTGTCTCTAAAAAAATAAAAATAAAATGTCAAACAGTTTAACATAACCTTTTAAAAGAGATTATGTTATGGCTCCGTGCGGTGGCTCATGCCTGTAATCCTAACACTGTGGGAGGGTGAGGCAGGTGGATTGCTTGACCTCAGGAGTTCAAGAACAGCCTGAACAAGAGTGACACCCATCTCTACTAAAAATAGAAAAACTAGTTGGGTGTGATGGTGGGCACCTATAGTCCCAACTACTTGAGAGGCTGAGTCAAGAAGATTGCTTGAGCCCAAGAGTTTGAGGTTGCTGTGAGCTATTATGACATCATGGCACTCTACTCAGGGTGATAGAGTGAGACTCTGTCTTAAAAAAAGAAAGAAAGAAAAGAAAAAGAGAAGAATGTAGTCTTTGAATTAAAAGTAGACCATATCCTTAATCACAATAGCTAAGATATGGAATCAACTTAAGTATTGAAAAGATTTTTAAAATGCTATATATACACAATGGAATATTATTCAACCTTAAAAGAGAAATCTTGACATTTGTGACAATGTGGATAAACCAGAGGATATTATGAAAGTGAAATAAGTCAGGCACAGAAAGACAAATATCATATGACCTCACTTATATTTGGAATCTAAAAAAGTTGAACTCACAGAAACAGTAGGAGTGGTGGGACCAGGTGTGGTGGCTCATGCCTGGTAATCCTAGCACTCTGGGAGGCCAAGGCAGGTGGATTGCCCTGAGCTCACAGATTCGAGATCAGCCTAAGCAAGAGTGAAACCCCCATCTCTAAAAATATCCAGCACCTGTAGCCCAGGCTACTTGGGAGGTTGAGGCAAGAGAATCACTTGAGCCCAAGAGTTTGAGGTTGCTGTGAGCTATGACACCATGGCACTCTACCAAGGGTGACAAAGTGAGAGTTTGTCTCAAAAAAAAAAAAAAGAAAGAAAAGAAAAGAAACAAAGTAGAGCGATAGTTATTTGGGGGAGTAAGGGGCATTGGAAAGCTGTTGGTAAAAGGATACAAAATTTTAATTAGAAGGAATAGGTTTGAGAGATGTGTGGTACAACATGATGATGATAGTTAATAACAATGTATTATATTTATCTATCCAATATTAGTGACTGAGGCAAAAATCTTAATAGAGGAAGGTTTATTAAGTCAAAGCTGAGGATGTGTTCCCCTGGCACATAAACCACAGGCAAAACTGACTGTCTTTCTGAGGGGGAATTTAGAAGTTTCAGCATTTAAAAGCATATAGAAAAAAGGGTGTGTGTGAGACAAAATGGTTACATTCTGGTGAGACCAAGGAAAATCTACATTTTAGGTAACATAAGGACAATGTTCAAAGAGAAAAAAGGAGTGGCGGAAGCATCAATAATGTAGCTGTCCCAGGGTAGGAGGAAGAATGTCTGATCTTGACTTGTCTCTGTTCTGTCCCTGTAAGATAAACTTAAAATTCATTATTAGTGTGAAATCAGAACCGACCTTAGTTTGAAGAGTTAGGCATAGCCTGCAGACTTAAAGCTACAATTTGCATGTCCTTGACTGGAAGTCAGCAAGGAATTTACTTAATGAATGATAGGTAGGGCCAATTCTTCACAGGTGCCTGAGGCCTTTACCTTACCTTTTGCATGAGGAATTGGGGGTGGGGGCAACCCTAAGATTTTTATTTTGTTTTCACATATTCTTGAAAATTGCTAGGAGAATAAATGTTAAGGTCTGTATCATAAAAAATGTTAAGTATATGAAGTAATACAAATGTCAGTTAGGGCTCAACACCCATAGCACAGTGGATATGGCACCAGCCACATACACTGAAGGTGGTAGGTTCAAACCTGGCCCAGGCCAGCTAAAACAACAGCTGAACAACTGCAACAAAAAAATAGCCAGGCATCGTGGCCAGCACCTGCAGTCCCAGCTACTTGCAAGGCTGAGGCAAGAGAATGGTTTAAGCCCAAGAGTTTAAGGTTGCTGTGAACTGTGACGTCACAGTGCTCTACTGAGGTTGACATAGTGAGACTCTGTCTCAAAAAAAAAAAACAAAAAAAGAAGGGCTCAGCGCCCATAGCACAGTGGTTTGGTGCCAGCCACACACACGGAAGGTGGCAGGTTTGAACCCAGCCTGGGCCAGTTAAATAACAATGACAACTACAACAAAAAAATATAGCCTGGTGTTGTGGCAGGCGCTTGAGGTTCTATCTCCAAAAAAAAAAGTCAATTAGCTCAATTTAGCCATTTCAGAATGAATACATATATCAAAATAACATATTAAACACAATGAATACTTTTTGTCAATTTTAAAAATAATGAAAATATAGGCCATATCCATTCATTCAACATAAAATGAACATCCGTTAAGTCAGTGTCAGAGGCATGGGGATCTGGCAGAACAAATTAAAATGGACTATTAAGGCCAGGTTTGGTGGCTCATGCCTGTAATCCCTGCACTCTGGGAAGCTGAGGTGGGCAAATCACGTGAGCTCATGAGTTAGAGACCAGTCTGAGCTATAGCAAGACTGTCTCTAAAAACAGCCAGGCATCTTGGCAAGTGCGTATAATTCCAGCTACTTTGAGGGAGGGCAAAAGAATTGCTTGAGCCCAGGAGTCTGAGTTTGCTATGAACTATGATGCCATGGCACTCTACCACAGGCCAACAAGTGAGGCTCTATCTCAAAAAAAGAAAGAAAAAGAAAAGAAAAAAGAGAGTGGACTATTAGAGAGTATAGAGTAGAAAAAGTCCATGAAGGAAGGAATAGGGTTTGGGAATAGGGAAGGAATAGTGTGAAAGCTTTTAACTTTCAAGGAAACATAGAAATAACAGAGGACCTGAATTCCTGTGGTATTATAATGTAGTTTGTTATATACACACAAATGCAATTTACATATATATAAGATTCTTTGTAAATTGACATCTCTCTTTTATATGTATTATAATCTGATTTGGTCAATTGAATATTTGACCTAATTATAGAATATTATATCTAATAAATAGGCTTGCTAAGTTTCTTCTTGTTCAATTTATCTTTTATGTTCTCTTTTTTTAGCAACCACAGAATACAAGGAAAAACATTTTCAAATGAGAGAATTTGGAGCATCTCAGTTTCCTAACTCTGAAAATGGTAAGAAATTATCATTTCACTAAATATAAGAATAATCTGTTATTTAAAATTCTTCAGTTTTTATTTATCATTTATTTCTTTAACATTAGAAACTGGATAGGTCTATACATAGGGATATAATCCTATACTTTTGTAGCATATCACAATGGAAATTAAATAATTCTTTGTTTTGTAGGTTTGGGCCTGATAAGAATGTATTTATATAACTGTGAGGATAGCTAGGACTGGATCTATTTTACTGTCTCATCTACCTCTACCATCCAACAGTGCAGGCATTCAGTAAATATTTGGGGTTTTTTGTTTGTTTGTTTGTTTTTAGACAGAGTCTCACTATGTTGCCCTGGGTAGAGTGCCATGGCATCACAACTCACAGCTCTTGGTCTTAAGTGATTCTCTTAGCCTCCCAAGTAGCTGGGACTACAGGCACTGGCCACAACACCCAGCTATTTTTTGGTTGCAGTTGTCATTATGTTTTAGCAGACCCAGGCTGGGCTCCAACCCGCCAGCCCCAGTATATGTGGCTGTCACCCTAGCCACTGAGCTATAGGCACAGAGTCTCAGTAAGTATTTGTTGAATGAATGAGTACAATTTGTGTATCCAGTGTCATGAGATACTAATTAAAAATATTAAATGTCATTCAGTGGTAAAGAAACTAAAATCATTATTTAATAACAAAAGTATGATCTTAACATTCCAGTTTCCTTATTTCTGAGATGAGGTGTCAAAATTAAAACAGGCTGGGTACGGTGGCTCATACCTGTAATCCTAGCACTCACTGTGAGAGGCCAGGGCAAGAGAATCCATTTGCGCTCAGGAGTTTGAGACCAGCCTAAGGAAGAACAGAGACTCTTCACCTCTACTAAAGATAGACAATGTATCTAGGTCCTAGCTAATTGGAGGCTGAGGCCAGAGGATTCTTTGAACCCAGGAGTTGAGGTTACTATAAGGTAGGCTGAAGCCATGGCACTCTAGCTTGGGCAACAGAGTGAGACTGTGTCAAAAAAAACCCCAAAAAACAAAAAAAAAGAAGAAGAAAAAGAAGTGAGATTCCAGCCCCACCCTGCCCCATTTTTTAAAAAAAGAAAGGTAAACTAAGCATGTATTAAGGTGTGCACCTATAGTCCCAGCTACTCAGGAGCCTGAGGGAGGGGATTTCAGGTTGCAGTGAGCTATTATGAGGCTACTGCTTTCCAGCCTAGGTGACAGAGTTAAGACCCTGCCTCAAAACAAACAAAAAAGCCAAAAACTAAACCAACTTTAATGTACTTTCTAAGCATTAAATAACTACCTTGAATATCCCATGCAATTATGTTGCAAATACTTTCTCCTTGTCAGTTGTTTTTTGACTTTGTATGTTTCTTTTAAAATTAAAAAAATAATTTTAGTAAAAGTTTTCAAAATTTTATTTTATCTTTTATTGTGAATTTTAGCCATAGTCAGGAAGCTTTTCTCAAACTCAGGTTATAGAGAAATTCTCTTATCATTTTTTTTCCAGTATTTTTCTAGTTTCATTTTTCTATTACATTAGCTGTCCAGTTCATTTGGAGTTTATTCATGTGTATGGTGTCGGTACTTTAAAATATTAACAAATTATTCATTACTAATCTGGGCACAGTAGCTCGGCAGTTTAGCGTACTGGCCCTGCACACCAAGGGTGGCGAGTTTGAACCTCACCTGGGCCTAATTAACAAAAATTAAAAAATAAATAAAGTACCATCTTTGTCCCAGTAATTTGAGATAACATTATATCATATGCTAGATTTCTATAAGTATTTGAGTGTTATTTCTGGACTTTTAAGGGCTATGATTTTTCCTCTGTTCATTGTTATTTAAGTACTCCATTGTCAAAAGATAATTACAACAAATTTAAAGATTTTTTTTTTTTGAGACAGAATCTCACTCTGTTATCTGAGGTAGAGTGCTGTGGCTTCATAGTTAACAGCAACCTCAAATTCTTGGCTCAAGAGATCCTCTAACCCAGTGGTTCTCAACCTGTGGGTCGTGACCCACAGGAACTGTGTTAAATGACCGCGGCATTGGGAAGGATGAGAACCACTGCTCTAGCCTCTCAGCCTACTGAGTAGCTAGGACTATAGGCATGCACCACCATGCCCAGCTAGTTTTTCTATTTTAGTAGAGACAGGGTCTCAACTGTTGCTTAGGCTGGGCTTCAACTTCTGAGCTCAAGCGATCCACCTGCCTCAGCCTCCCAGAGTGCCCACCACAATGGCCAACTGTTTTTTCTATTTTTATTAGAGAAGGGGTCTTGCTCATACTGGTCTTGCTGCTCTCAAACTCCTGAGCTCAGGTGATCCACCACCTCAGTCTCCCAGAGTGCTAGGATTATAGACATCAGCCATCGTGCCCAGCCAAATTTAAAGATCTTAACTGGTGCTTCCTCCAGCAGCACATATACTAAAATTGGAACGATTCAGAGCAGATTAGCATGTCCCCTGTGCAAGGATGACACAAAAGTTTATGATGCATTCCATATTTTAAAAAATAAACTAAAATTTTAACTGGCTTTTATTTGCAATTCTAGACTCTAAAAAGAGTATTTTGATGAGATGAGCAGAGGCAGTTGATTTTTTAGACAGAAAAGGGCTGAGGAAACAGGAAACAAAAAGTGGATTGGTCATTGCAAAGTTACTTTTCTTGTAAAGGTTATAACAGAAATTTCCTTATGCCAACTAGGACTAGCCTGCTTGGATATTTTGGCTATAATCTCTTGCTCTTCTGATTTCTTGAAAGGTCAGATAAACAACTTACTTTTGGTTTAGTAATTCAAGAACTTTAGCATGAATAATTCCATTTTGGTCTAGTGCAGGAGCTCAGTCCAAACCAACAGTCTCCTATAAATTTTATTTAACACCATGGATTGTAATACATAATTTTTTAAAATTATTTTTCAGAAAGTATTTCCCCTTTCAACCCAGAGTTGTTTAACAGATGTTTTTTCAACTTATAGGTGGAAGAACCTTTTTGGGTTTAGTTTTTTTTTTTAATTGCTTTTTATTGCATTATTATCAGTGCATGTCTGTAATATTTGGGGTTTTTTTTGAGACAGAGCCTCAAGATGTCACCCTGGGTAGAGTGCTGTAGCATCATGGCTCACAGCAACCTCCCAACTCCTGGGCTTAAGTGATTCTCTTGCCTCAGCCTCCCAAGTAGCTGGGACTACAGGCACCCTCCATAACGCCTGGCTATTTTTTGGTTGTAGTTGTCATTGTTGTTTAACAGGCCCAGGCTGGATTCGAACCCGCCATCTCTGGTGTATGTGGCTGTCACCTTAGCCACGTGAGCTATAGGCTTTTTTTTTGAGAAGAGTCTCACTTTGTCACCTCAGTAGAGTGCTATGGTGTCACAGCTCACAGCAACCTCCAACTCCTGGGTTTAGGCGATTCTCCTGCCTCAGCCTCCCGAGTAGCTAGGACCATAGGCGCCCGCCACAATGCCCAGCCATTTTTTGTTGAAGTTTGGCCAGGGCTGGGTTTGAACCTGCTACCCTCTGTATATGGGGACAGTGCCACCCTCTCTGTAATATTTCTGCTTCAAGAATGTACTGATTTTTGTATGTCTTAGTATAATCAATCTGTGAATTTTGAACATATGCTTGAGAAGGTGGTTTGTTTCTATTTATTGTAGTTTGTGTATGTCTAAAATACTACCTAATTGATTATGCTGTTTAGATCTCTTATATCTTTACCTATTTTTCACCTTCTTGGTCTATTTTTTTATTCTGAGCAGCATGTTAAAGTCTCTTATTATTTCTACTTCTTTTGCATCACCTGTGTTTTCTGTCTTATATAGGTGGTAATTTAATTATTTCATATATTGAGATTTATAACTGTGGTATCTTCATCATGAAATATAACCATTTTGATCTAAATCCTGCCTCATTAGAAATATATATATTTTTTCTTTTTTTGAGTCGGAGCCTCAAGCTATCCCCCTGGGTAGACTGCCATGGCATCACAGCTTACAGCAACCTCCAACTCCTGGGCTCAAGCGAGTCTCCTGCCTCCGCCTCCCAAGTAGCTGGGACTATAGGTGCCTGCCACAACGCCCGGCCATTTTTTGGTTGCAGCCATCATTGTTGTTTGGTGGGCCCGGGCTGGGGATTCGAACCCGCCACCCTAGGTGTATTGGCTGGAGCCTTAGCTGCCTGAGCCACAGGCGCTGAGCCTAGAAATATTTTTCACATAAACATCCAATCAATTTAGTTCATTA
This sequence comes from Otolemur garnettii, assembly GCF_000181295.1. Lineage (NCBI taxonomy): Eukaryota > Metazoa > Chordata > Mammalia > Primates > Galagidae > Otolemur > Otolemur garnettii. Next base: position 28,247,781 of record NW_003852408.1, read on the forward strand.
AAAGTTATGTAGCTGGGCACGGTGGCTTACACCTGTAATCCCAGCACTTTGGGAAGCTGAGGCAGGAGGATTGCTTGAGCTCAGGAGTTCGAGGCTTGTCTGAGCGAGAGTGAGACCCTAACTCATGAAACAAAATGAAAACCCCAGCTGGGCACCTCGGCAAGCGCCTGTAATACAGTGGCTTTGGAGGCTGAGGCAACAGGATGCCCACAGCCCAAGTCTGAGATTGCAGTGAGCTACGATGCCACTGTACTCTGCTCAGGGCATAGGGTAGAACTCTGTCTTGACAAAAAAAAAAGTTATGTCAATAACAGTATGAGAACAATTAAACAACTTTCATTTGTCTTATGTACTATTCTTCCTTCCTCAAAAAGAAAAAAGCCTTTCTGTTTTCCTTTGTACTCAACAGTTGCAAAAGATCTATCTGTGGATTCACTGGAAGGAGAAGATTTTGAGAAAGAATTCTCGTTTCTGCACAGCCTCCTAAGTCCTGGTTCTTCAAGTACTGGTGAATTTACCCCTGAATGCCAGACTGCCTTTGGGAGCCCCATTGCCAGTCTCACGTCCCAGGAGCCTTCTATGGGATCTGAGCCTCTTGCTCATTCCTCTAGATTTCTTCCTTCACAGCTCTTTGACCTTGGCCTTCATGCCACTGGAGCTTTCAATAGTAAGTGTCTTTGAAACATTTGGACACATGTGCCTTATTTTAACTATGTAAAACAGTTAACCTCAGTACTACTAGGTAAAATCCTGTAGACATACTAATCAATTGGAAAAATATCAAATATAATCACCACTGGAATCTGTCAATGAATCAAATAAGGGCTGCTTCCCCGCCTCCTCCACTAAACCCCATTTTTTGTCATTTTCTTTTTCTTTTCTTTGTCTTTTTTGTCTTTCTCAGGTGTCTGATTTGAAACACTAATCACTTCTACTTAGGTCAGGTGATGCTCTTTGTCCTATCAAGCAAAACTTGGTGTGTTCTCTTCCTGTGGGTTCAGAGTTGACAAGTGCTCTGGAGACTGGTTCCAGGGTAGCCTTCCAGTAGAAGTGGAAGACTATGGGAGAAAACCAGGGCAGGGATTTTCCTGAAGAGTCACCTGTTTTGTTAATGTCAAAGAGTCTCTAGTCACCTGCTGCTCCATCATCTTGTGTCCAATTCTGCACATTAGGGTTCATTTTTGCTCCTCATATCCCATATGAAGTGGTCCTGTCAGTTCTTTCTTTCTTTTTTTTTTTTTTTTTT
>NW_003852408.1:28249437-28261918 GCF_000181295.1 Otolemur garnettii
GGGCTGGGGATTCGAACCCGCCACCTTAGGTGTACGTGGCTGGCGCCCTAGCTGGTTGAGCTATAGGCGCCGAGCCTGCATTATTGTTTCTAACGAGTCTCCAACCCCAATTCATCCTCCAGAGTTCTCACTCCAAGAAACAGATTCAGTATGTCAGTATGTCAGTAACCCTGCTTACATCTTTTAAAAATGAGAGTTAAATTTTCTCCAGGATAAAACCTTTCTCTGCCTACATTCCTTCCTTATCACTTACCTTGCTTCAAAATGCTTAACACCATTTTCTGTAACCACATTGAGTACTTCTAGAACCTTTTGAGATATTTTTGCTTGTGTTATCTTTTTGCTTATGATGTTCAGTAATGGAGCTTGGATTTGACCTTGAGTATTAGATTCCCAATTAAGTATTTTCTTCACAACTGCCAATCCTCTAAGCTTCCTCAGTACTGTCAATTGGAAGTGGTTTCTCCCTTTTTTGGCCTCCCCTAGTACTTTTTAAAAAATCTGTTTTCATGGCTGTGATCATACTTTACCTTGCCTTTATATCCCTGTCTCTCATCCTCTAAGGAGATTTTAACCTCTGAATAAAACCCTCATGGTTGCTGGTTGCTTGTTGCTCAGTGATTAGGGTGCTGGCCACATACACTGGGGCTGGCAGGTTCAACCCCAGCCTGCGCCTGCCAAACAATAAGTACAACAAAAAAATAGCTGGGTATTGTGGTAGGCGCCTGTAGTTCCAGCTACTTGGGAGGCTGAGGCAAGAGAATCGCTTAAGCCCAAGAGTTTGAGGTTGCTGTGAGCTGTGACAGTATAGCACTCTACCGAGGACAACAAGGTGAGACTGTCTCAAACAAAAAAAACCCTCATGGCACCTAGCAATGTCTTAATGCGTTATACTTTGTATTAAAATACTTATGTTCATACTTTATAAGCATCCCAAGGGTTATCTTTGTGCTTTCTATGATGGGAGCATCAAGTTAGCTCAATGAATAAATATCAGTTAAATAACAACTCAGTAAGAACCTACTGAATAGCCTAAAAGTATTATTTGATGAAAAGGCATTCTATCTAGGATAATTCAGGCATTTTTCTATAGTGAAAATTTGGAAAACATTTATTCCTGCATGGCATATCAATGGCCCAGTAGTTATAAAGATGTACAAACACTCTCTACTGTGAACTCCTTCTCTTTCTCCATAAGTTGCCACATCTCTAGCAGCACTGGGTTTTTCTTAGTTTCTGGCAATGTAGTATCAACAATATATTTTCACTACCCAAAGTTTGCAGAGGCAGTTGAAACCCAATGTTTGAGTGACTTGCTCCAGGACACCAGCTTAAACAGTTAAGAGGTGATCAGAATCTGGTCTCTTAACTCTTCATACAGAACTATTTCTTTTCCTTTATGTCCACTTCTTTTTCTTCCATGATGTAGACCAGAAAGTGATCTGCCATGAGAGTTAAAAGATCCTGTATCTTGGGCCTCAGTCTTCTCAGGCCCCATCTTCCATGATATAGACCAGAAAGTGATCTGCCATGAGAGTTAAAAGATCTGTGTCTTGGGCCTCAATCTCTCTGTATAAGGAAATGATTAGGCAGAATAATCTAAGTTCCTTTCTAGTTCTATGCCTTAATCATAGCATAAATCATTTTTCATGTGGTAGCAAACATTTCCCTGTGTTCTCATATTCATAATGACACTTTTAAATTACATAGTGTTAGTTTATACACCATAATCTACTTAATTCCTTATTGTTTCTCTTTGTTCATTATTATAGATAATGCTGCAATAAACATAATCATGCATGTACTTCTTGGTTCCATTACATTATTTCCTTAAGATAAATTGCTAGGAATGGGAATCACTGAATCCAACAGTATACACATATTTATAGGTTTCAACATTCTAATTCTCAGGCCTATTCCCTCTCTTTCTGATTCCTTAGAACTCTTTCTATACCTTTTTTGTTATTGTTGTTTTTTGAGATAGTCTCAAGCGGTCACCCTGGATAGAGTGCTGTGGTGTCACAGTTCATAGCAACCTCAAACTCTTGGGCTTAAGCGATTCTCTTGCCTCAACCTCCCAAGTAGCTGGGATTACAGGTGCTGCCACATGCTTGGCTATTTTTTTTGTGGTTGTTACAGTTGTCATTGTTGTTTTAGCTGGCCTGGGTCAGGTTTGAACCCACCAGCATCGGTGTATGTGGCCAATGCCCTACCGACTGAGTGCTGGGTGCTGACTTTCTATACCTTTTCTGTGTATAACCTTCCCCTCTCCCACTTTGAAAAATATAAGGAAGTCTAACTCTAGCTGGAACTAAATTTAGATGATTGAATAAAATACATAGAATCTTACCTTGGTACAAAGATTGAAGGACTTAGATAATCTTATTTATTGTTTTTTCTGATGATACTTCCTACTTGATTAACAATAATTCTTACTTCCCTTCCCACCAGGCTGGGTCTCCCAAGAAAGATCAGAACTTCCTCTTTCACACATTGATAACCAGCCAGTGCCTTCACAGAGTCCAAAAAAATTAACAAGATGTAAGTTCTTTATATTCTATGCCATTGGATTGGATTAAGAATCTGGTGAATTCAGATAAATTTATAAAAGGATCACTATATAGTCTCCTCCTCATATTGTCTGGGCAGGTGCCTGTAGTCCCAGCTGTTTGGAAGGCTGAGCAAGAGGATTGCTTGAGTCCAGAAGTTTGAGGTTGCTGTGAGCTATGACATCACAGCACTCTCAAAACAAAACAAAACAACTCTTGTTTTGTTTGTCCATTAAACAACTCTTCCTTTCCTCTTCGCCTCACCACTTTTACCACTTTTCTTTCTTTTGGTGACCAGGTCTTACTCTGTTGCTCAATCTAGAGTGCTGTAGCCCAGTCCTAACTCACTGTAACCTCAAGCTCCTAGACTGAAAGGATCCTTCTGCCTCAGACTCCCAGGTTCCCAGGTGGCTGGGACTACACACCGGGCTAATTCTTCTAATTCTTTGTAGAGATGGGGTTTCACTATGCTGGCCAGGCTGATCTAGAACTCCTGGCCTCAAGCAATCCTCCCACCTCGGCCTCCCAAAGTGCTTGGATTACAGGCATGAGCCACTGCAACCAGCCTTACTTCCTATGAGTTTGGTTACTTTAGATACCTCATACAAATGGAATAATGCAGTATTTGGTTTTTTGTAAGCAACTTATTTCATTTAGTGTACTGTCCTCAAGGTTCATCCTATGGCATATAACAGAATTTCCTCCTTTTTAAGGCTGAATATTCTATTGAATGGATATTCCATTATTTGGTTATCAGTTCATCCACAGATCACATTCTTTAAACACTCTTTTGCTGACCCCCAATCCTCTGCTATAAAGACTTTCTTCCTGCTCGGCGCCTATAGCTCAACCGGCTAAGGCGCCAGCCACGTACACCTAAGGTGGCGGGTTCGAATCCCCAGCCCGGACCCGCCAAACAACAATGACGGCTGCAACCAAAAAATAGCCGGGTGTTGTGGTGGGCGCCTGTGGTCCCAGCTACTTGGGAGGCAGAGGCAGGAGACTCGCTTGAGCCCAGGAGTTGGAGGTTGCTGTGAGCTGTAATGCCACGGCCCTCTACCCAGGGGGACAGCTTGAGGCTCTGTCTCAATAAAAAAAAAAAAAAAAAGACTTTCTTCCCAGTTCCTTTATCTATTTATTAGCAATATAAATTCACATGTTTTCAAATGGCTTATAATCATCACTGTACTTAATCATTCTGGTGCTCTAATTGCTCATATGTTAGCCAGTAGGAACCCTTTCAGGCTGACTTCTAACTCCTATGACATATTTTTAAATTTCAAAATAATTTCAGATTTATAAAAAGACTGCAAAAGCAACACAAAGTATTACCATTTGTTTTTCTGTTTTCAAAATGTTACCATGTTTTCTTCTTCTTTTTTTTTTTTTTTAGAGATAGTCTCACTTTATCGCCCTCAGTAGAGTGCTGTGGCATCACAACTCACAGCAACCTCCAACTCCTGGGCTTAGGCAATTCTCTTGCCTTAGCCTCCCGAGTAGCTGGACTACAAGAGCCTGCCACAATGCCCAGATATTTTTGTTGTTGTTGTTGCAGTTTGGCGAGAGCCAGGTTTGAACCCACCATCCTTGGTATATGGGGCTGGTGCCCTACCCACTGAGCAAGGGCACCGCCCTAGTCTCTTTTAATCTTTAACAAAGTTGCATTTATCTCATGTTTTCTCATAATTAGATTCATTTTGGCCAGACCAGCAGCACAGGAATTGTGTTGGTCCTTCTTAGTAAACCATATCAGGAGGTGCATGATGATGGTTTTGTCTCATTGCTGGTGATGTTGACTCTGATTACTTGGTTAAGGTGGTATTTGTCAGGTTTCTCCACTATAAAATTACTATTGTATTTTTCCCTTGTGGGAAATATTTGGAAACTGTATAAGTGCCTTATTTCTATCAAGGTTTTGCCCCCTAATTTGGCATTCACTGATAATTCTAGCATAAAACATTACTATGGCTGTTGCCAAATGGTAACTTTTAAATTTCCTTATTTCTTCCTTATTTGAGATATGGGTCTCACTCTGTCACCCAGGATAGTGTAGTGACATGATCATAGCTCACTATAACCTCAGACTCCTGAGCCCAAGCAATCTGCATGCCTCAGCCTCCTGAGTAGCTATTAACTGACTACAGGCATGTGCCACTATACCATTCACTATGTTGTTCAAGCTGGTCTTGAACTCCTGGCACTTGTCAAGCAATCCTCATGCCCCAGCCTCCCAAAGTTCTGGGATCATAAGTGTCAGCCACCATGCCTGACCTATTCCTTCTGTATTTATGAGTTAGCATTCTACTGTATGGAAAAGATTTCCTTTGTCCTCCAGTGCATATTTATTTATTCATTGATATCCCTGAGTTTGAACTCTTGGCTATTTTATTCTTTCCAATACTTTGAGGAAAGTCAATAGGGGAATCTATCCCTAACAAATCACAAATTCACACTGGTATATTCAGGGATTCAGAGTACTTGTAGTTTTCTTTCCTAAAACCAGCTAAAACTGAGTTTGTGCTTAATCGTTTAAAATAGAGACTATAAAGTAAGTTCCAGAAATGAACACAAAAAAGCAAAGGTGCTATTACCTAGAATTCTTGGGGCTTATTTTAGAGACAATAAGGGTGGAAAAGCCTTCAGCAAAAAGCTACAATAGAGCTAAGAATAAACTTGAGAATTCTATTTAAAATTGAAGGTAACAACTTAAAAATCCCCACCTCATTAATTATTAAGGAGATGCAAATTAAAAGCAAAATAAACTACCAATACCTACCTACTAGAATGGCAAAATGAATTTAAAAAAATCTGACATTGGCTCGGCGCCTATAGCTCAACCAGCTAAGGCGCCAGCCACGTACACCTAAGGTGGCGGGTTCGAATCCCCAGCCCGGACCCGCCAAACAACAATGACAGCTGCAACCAAAAAATAGCCGGGCGTTGTGGCGGGCGCCTGTGGTCCCAGCTACTTGGGAGGCGGAGGCAGGAGACTCGCTTGAGCCCAGGAGTTGGAGGTTGCTATGAGCTGTAATGCCAGGGCACTCTACCCAGGGGGACAGCTTGAGGCTCTGTCTCAAAAAAAAAAAAAAAAAAAAATCTGACATTGACAAGGATGTGGAACTAGAATCTAATACTTTTTCTAGGAGTATAAAACACGCAATTCCACTCCTAAGTACATATCCAACACAAATACATTTATATATTGACCAAAATATATGCAAAATAATGTTATCATGACACTGTTGCTGACACCTCAGAATGGAATTTACCCCACTGTTTCCTGGGGGTGGGGTGAGTAGTGACTAGAAATGCTGTCCTAGGGAGCTTCTGGAGAGTGGTTACATTCTATTTCTTTTTTTTTTTTTTTTTTTTTTTTTTTTTTTTTGAGACGGAGCCTCAAGCTATCCCCTCTGGGTAGAGTGCCATGGCATCACGCTCACAGCAACCTCCAACTCCTGGGCTCAAGCGATTCTCCTGCCTCAGCCTCCCAAGTAGCTGGGACTACAGGCGCCCGCCACAACGCCTGGCCATTTTTTGGTTGCAGCCATCATTGTTGCTTGGCGGGCCCGGGCTGGGGATTCGAACCCGCCACCTTAGGTGTATGTGGCTGGCGCCTTAGCCGCTTGAGCCACAGGCGCCGAGTCACATTCTATTTCTTTATGCTGGTATTGCTTGTATTTACTTTATGAAAACTAATTACATTTATTTGGGCTCTTTTTCTATTATTACATTAAATAATTCAATTTTTATTTGCTATCCTGTAAGACTCTCTGGAGGTAATACAATAGTGTACAATTTCAGAGGCTCCATAAAAAAAAAATGAGACCTTCATTTTCAGCTGTTACTGATGAATATAAAACCATCCTGCATTTGCATAATGTACAAATTTTACATACTCATGAGAACCTCTCAATAGCTGAGAGAGAGGGGTCAGGCATTACTATAGTGACCACTGTTAGACACCTGTTCTTCCACCATAATTGTTAGTGGCCCTGCATTTTATTCTCAAGTATCTTGCTTTAATGATGAACTATGTGGTTAATTACTTTATGGAAAAGAGCTCCTGAGAGTGACTTGCCCAATACTACTCTTTGGTAGGTAGAGTACCCAGGACTCAAAGCCAGAACTGTGTGGGTATCACTGATATTATGTCAGGTTAGCCTGAAACAGAACTGGACCCAAGCGTGTGGAGCTGTCAACTCTTAGTGATGCTTGAGGTTTAGGATCCCCACAGTTCAAACCCCACCTCTCTGGTCTGCAGTATTAACCATGATTGTAAAAGGTTTCCTTGGCTCTTTAGAGGAGGGTGGTCTTCTATTCTCTGTCTACTGTGAGCCTGGTTTCATATCCAGTTCTCAGTTTGTCTCTGGGCCTCGTTTCTGCTTTCTGAACCCCTTGGCCTTCAAGGGCTTAGCTTTCTGAGATGACCCTATGCCATTGTGCATTCTTTCTTAGTCCGAGCCCACAACCTAACCATATACCCTCGAGTATCTACCACAATCCAAGCTGTAGACTATTGAGATATAAAGTTTTCCAATCCCCATAAGGAAACAAGGGATTTTATTAATAAGTAGTATATTGTGTATCTGTGATACAGTATTCACCATAAAATGTTGTGGATATCAAAAACATGGAAAAGACAGAAAACAACTATAAACCAAAAGGACAACTGTTTGGTGTATTAATGTGGTAAGATTAGGGGGATTTTTTTCTTTATATCTTTTTATACTACTGCTTTCATAAATAAATACAAATAGATTTTAAACATCAAGTTTACAAATGTTATCTTTTACTTGATAGGAACAAACATTACTTTAAATTTTAAACCTTATCTGAGAGCCTTGAAACTATAATTATCTCAAATGTTTCTAAGACTATATTCATTCTCAGAGCAGTACACAATTTTTTAACTATAGAAGCCTCAGCAAAGCACAAGGTTATCTGTGTTAGTGTTTCAAAATTATTAAGGGGCTATAATTGATAAGTGTGTCAATATCTTAATTTTTTTATTCCAAAGCATCTACTTTGAAAGCATAGAAGCTGTACAAAAATATGATTTCAAAAAGCTGAAACTTATTTAATGTGTTTCTTTTTTTTTCTTTTTTAATAGCCCCCAACAATGGTAGCCAAGACATGTCAGCCTGGTTCAATCTATTTGCAGACTTGGATCCTCTTTCAAACCCAGATGCTATTGGACACTCAGATGATGAACTTCTTAATGCTTGACTCCAGTTATAATGTTACTTTAATGGCCTTGAGACATCAATTTTGCAACATATTGCCTTTGTGGAAAGGAGTTTATATTGTAACCCACACACAAAAGCATGGTGTTTGCAAATGTATCACCTGTCAGCCAAACTTAGACAAGATGGTAAGGACTAAGTACATCTTTAATAGCTTAGGTTTGCAGCTGTTGATACTATGTGGAAAATATTACAAAATACAGTCTGGTATTTACATACCAGAATTTATGTCAAAATAAGTTAGGAATAATTCTGTCAATAAGGAGTTGGACTATTTCTTTGGAAACCTTATTTTTATGTTTAAGTTGCCTTGTTGGCTATGTGAATTCTCTAGGTGGATAAAGGGTGGCATGTAAGTTGGGTTGTAGTTTGAGGTTGTTTTATAAATAAAATAGTGATGGGGAGGTTTTCTGTTGTGGGAAATAGCATTAAAACCAGACCAGCTTTGTGTTTAATTAGAAAGTTAGAAAAGATCTGAGAACTCAATTTCTTTAATGCAATTACAGAGAAACTCAGTACTCGTTTTTCTCTATTTGGAGGCTAAAATGTAATGTTACTTTTCATTCATACAAAATCATGGACATCTCCCAAATACATTATTAAATTTTCATGGGGGAAGGAGCAGAATGATTAATTTGCTAAGCCCATTCTCTGGAATATTCAAGTCCTTGTGTCAGTATCTTCAGGCCTGGTTTTTCAGACTGCTACTATAGTAATATGCAATATTAGTATTTTTCCTGAAAAGAAAACAAGGGGAAAATATTCCCTAAGCAACTAGCAAAGTATTCCTAGAATTACCTACAAATTTCTATCTGAATGAGGCAGATAATTCTGAACACTTTATCCTTATACATATTTACCTCATATTTTGTGACATGATTTAACCCAGAATACTTTCTGGCCAAGATACTGAAAACTCTACCTGATCAATAAGGAGCATCTTATTTTCCACTTCATTTCTGTGGGTGGCATCATTTAAGGCGCCATTATTTGATTACCACTGTTATCCTTGGAAGGTTTAGAATCTAAGTATTGAGAAGGAAGACTATTTAATGGAAGCTGATGAAAACAAAGCAGCTGTACACACTCATCAATTACTCAATTTTCTGTCCTATTTTCTTGCTCATAGTTTTGAGGCGGTTTTCCAACATTTTAACTAAGTTGTTCACAGTAGTTCCATGTGATCTTAGTTTTCAACAGGCTTATTTATAAGAGAATTACTTATAATGTCCAAGTTATTGTATATAGAAAACATTTTTAAGGAATGGACCAGTGTAGGTAAAATGCAGACTATCACCTATCCACACCATTCTGGCCTATCTCCAGTATTAACTCTCCAGAAGACCACTGCTATGGTCAAGTACCACACAGGCTGGAAAAAGCTCTGTTTGAATGTGAGAAAAATGAACTCAGGAAAAAGTTATGATGTCTTTCCTTAAAGTCTGATCACAATATTATTCCTATTTCTTTATTTGATTTCAATGAACTGTTACTTATTTCTTCAGAAGTGTTTTTCAAAATTTTTTGGGGGGTGGAATATATAACCAATGTCAATAATTTCAGAAGCATTTTTAACTCTTCCCTGTGTGTTCAGTAAAACTTCCCAGAATACAATACTATCATTCTTCTGCCAAGATTATGATTACGAATCACAATCTAAAATCTATACTCATAGTGGCTCTGGTGTTCTTCACTTTTGAATACCTCAGAAATTGCTAACTTTATGTGTTGAGTTTGTGCCATTTTTCCTTGCATTGGCAGCCTTACTAATGCATTAGTTCAACAATATTTGTAAACCTTCCTCACATGCATGCAGGGCAGTAGTCTCTGTTACTAGATATTTTGATAAGTAGTCTATGTTACAAGATGTTTTGATAAGTAGGAGAACCAGAAGCTTGAATCTCCAATTCTAAGTATGAAGGGATAAATTCTCAATTTTCCAAGAGCAAAAGTTCTTCCCAAATTGAGACATAAGAAGCATTTTCATTATTTAGTTCTTAGTTTCTGAAGCAGTTCCTCTTTCAATATAGTTACCCCATTTAACCCAGAAGTAACATTAACTATCTTAACAACTCTAGTTATAATTTCAACAACTCTTAACAACTTTTACTTTTGAAGAGCATGTAACTGTTATTAAAATAAAGGTAACCATTCTCAACATCATTTGAGCATCAACCATTAAAATGTTTGTGGTCAGAAAGAGAAATTTGGTTCTATTAAACCAACATTGCTAATATAAGGAACCAATCACACATTCAGTAAAGGGTGAAAAGGATAGGCTGAGCACAGGACAGGAAGGTGCCCTGTGGCTCTTTGTCTCTATCTAGACCATCCATTTTAATATAAAGTAAATTCAATGTTCTTTACCAAGGGTAGGCTGTGAACAACTCTTTCAAAATAGGTATTTTGGGCGGCGCCTGTGGCTCAAAAGGGTAGGGCACTTGTCCCATATGCTGGAAGTGGCGGGTTCAAACCCAGGCCTGGCCAAAACAAACAAACAAAAAAGTTAAATAGGGGAAAACACTTACCCAGTATAAAATAAAAGGTAAGAATACATTTAAGCTTAAAAAAGCTCCAGAGGAATTAAAATTTGCCTACTATTTCTACAGCCACTTATATAGGAGTATCAGTCATATCAGAGTGTATTAAATGAGACTTGCATAACTTTGTACTTTTGAAATCTTTCATTAATTGTATAACATAGCTCTGATATATGATTAGAAACAAACTGTATTTCCACAAAATAGGTTTTAGCATTTGCACATTGAAAAAAACTATATTTCAACTATGGATTTTATTTCACATAACTATCCTTATTGACCATTTAGAAATGTAAAGGTCTTACAACATTAGAACAAAGGAAGTTTAAATGTGCTCTATAATTTTTCTGAGCCTCCTTTAATAAAGATTTTGAGATGGCATAAAACAAGTTTGTTTCCTAAAGTGTTCAATATAAATCCAATTGTTTCCCTATTCAAAAACTTGGGTTTTATTGCAGAATGAAAATAAAACTGCAGCAGTTAATACCTTTCCAATTTACTTCATACAGAAGGAGACTATGTCAGATATGGGAAATAATATGTGTTCTTTGGGTAAATACTATCAGTAACAAGTACAAACTATCAAATACCATGTTTTTGAGCCTAGAAACAATAACGAATGAAATATAAGCCACAGTACTTAACCTGATTTGTTGAAGGTAAGAATAAAAAAAGAAAGCCAAAACTTATCCAGTTATTTCTATTTTCCATGGTATTATCAGGACCCTGCACTTCCCTACCTTGAACAATGAAACAGCTCCAGAATTTAGGAAGGAAATATAAACTTTAAAATTTTTTAAACTAATTGAGTAGTACTGCAAGTAAGCCGTTTCATGCAAGAGTAAGGTGTTTAAACATGGCAAAGAAAACCTATGAAACAGGATGGGGAGAAAATTGGTTGGTTAGGATGGGTTACATCTAGAAGCACAACACAAACTATCTTCTTCCATCTTTTACATGCCATTTAAAGGAACACTTAAAAAGAGTTCAATAAAAGTTGTCTTTAGCATTTAAAATCAAGACATGAATCTTCACTCAGTGAGGTAAACCATTCATTGGCCAAAGAATACAAAAAGGAGATAAAGGTCTGATATTAATAAGGCAAGATTTTTAAGTGTACGTTTTTACATTTGTACAGTACATTTTTAAACTTCTTGATTTCAGGCTGCCTCAGCATCCCCACAAACAAGCTATATGCACCCAGCCCAGGCAACCATGTACACCAGTGGATACCTATAGCCCCTCCAAGGAGTCCTCTTCCTGCCCTCTGGACAATGACCCGTAACATTCAAATGTACCAGTGAAATACCCTCATACTTTTTCTTGTGTACGTCACCGTGCCCCAAGGCACTTGCCCATGGTTCTTAGTGCTGTGTCCCCTACCTCCTTAAATAAGGCCCCTCTTATGTGATCCTCCTTCTCTGCAGTGACTAAATAAAACCTATGAATGTAATAAATTTTTTTTAGTAGTGCCTTCTAGCACACATTTGAATTTTGATCTAGATGATTTCATTTTATTATTTTCTATTATGGACAAATCAAGTTATCAAGATTTAAAAACTTAAGTAAGTCTCCCTCAAAAAGTCAGGTTAAGGCCAGGTGCAATAGCTCACACCTTTAATCCTAGCACTCTGGGAACCTGAGGTAGGCCGATTGCTTGAACTTAAGAGTTCAAGACTAGGTCAAACAAGAGCAAGACTCCATCGCTATAGAAAAATTATAGACAGGTGTGGTGATGTGAGCCTTTAGTCCCAGCTACTCAGGAGGCTGAACCGGAAGGGTCACTTGAGCTCAGGCACAGGGAGGTTCAGTGAACTATGATGAGACCACTACACTCTAGCCCTTCTAACAAAATTGAGACCCTGTGCCCCGCCCCCCCCAAAAGTTAATAAGATAGATGCTCACCAAAAATGTGATTGAAGTCTCTGCCTTTCTAAAAGATGTACTACTCAAATTAAAGAAAATGTTTCTCTTTAATTTCTGTAGCTATGGCTCAGCGCCTGTGGCTCAACCGGCTAAGGTGCCAGCCACGTACACCTGAGGTGGCGGGTTCGAATCCCCAGCCTGGACCAGCCAAACAACAATGACGGCTGCAACCAAAAAATAGCCGGGCGTTGTGGCGGGCGCCTGTGGTCCCAGCTACTTGGGA
>NW_003852408.1:28262008-28278233 GCF_000181295.1 Otolemur garnettii
AAAAAAAAAAAAAAAAATTTCTGTAGCTATAGCAACATTAAAAGCCAGGGCTGACCTCCTTGGTCAGGAACTGCTGCCTAACTAGCTTCTTTTCTTTTGACCCTCTAAACCAAGTGCTAGTAGTTGTAGCAATGAAGAGGACAGAGAACAAACAAGACAATGGACCACTGATACATAATCTGCAACAATACCAACACCTCTTTTTTTTGTTTTTTTGAGACAGGTCTTGTTCTGTTGCTTAGGCTGGAGTGCAGTGGCATGGTCGTATTTCATGGACGCTGCAAACCCCAGAGCTCAATTTATCCTTTTGCCTCAGCCTCCTAAGAGCCATGTACCACCAGGCCGAGCTAATTTTTCTATTTTTTGTAGAGATGGGGTCTCGCTGTGTTGCTCAGGCTGAGCTTACACTTGCTTCAAGTAATCCTTCCACCTCAGCCTCTCCAAGTACAAGGCTACAGGTATGAAGGCCTGGCCCTTAATAAGATAGAATTTTTGCATTACAAGCTAGTAAGTAGATTATATTTCTCTAACAAGAGTTTTAGACACAAAAATACTCTGTGTGTTAACATACTTATTTTTTATTCTGTTATATTTTTTTTACCGATTTGGTTGAACCCATTTAATTCATTTCAAGACCCACACAACTTGAAAAACACTGTATCAAGGAAATACAAACACTCTTGGTATTATTATACTATGTAGATTATTAAAGTACATTTTTTTTTTTTTTGGAGGACAAGAGTCTTGTTTTGTTGTCCTTAACAGAATGTTGTGGCATCACAGCTCATAGCAACCTTCAACTCCTGGGCTTAGGCAATTGTCTTGCCTCAGCCTCCTGAGCAACTGGGACTATAGGCGCCTGCACACAACATCTGGCTATTTTTAGAGATGTGATGTCGTTCTTGCTCAGGCTGGTCAAGAACTCCTGAGCTCAAGCAATCTATCTGCCTCGGCCTCCCAGAGTGCTAGGATTATAAGTGTAAGCCACCGTACTCAGCCCCCTTAAAAGTACATTTTCAAAGCACAAGCTTAGCAAGGAAAACCCCTTGATATTTGATATACATTAGTAGGTAACTGGTATAGAGAGTATACTACAACTACTGCATGTCACATATTTGCTCTCTCACCTTCTTTAAAGGTGGAAGGAAAAGAGAAAAAGGGAGAAAACTGTGTGCCAATTTTAGAGATTCTCTTAACTTTTTCCTTCAGAAATAATTTTCTGAAAATTTTTACTTCACTTAAAATGTGTCCCTGCTTTCCAAGAGTTTACAGTACAGCCTTGGGACCAGCTCTGTTTAGCTCTGTTGTGTTAGGAGTCTAAACCCCTTTGCCTAAACATGTCTTGCATATATAAATAAAACATTGTCACAAAAGAAGAAAATGGCAGATTTAGCAGGAACAAAAGAAAACTTCTGTATCATTAAGAATGAAATTAAGTCTGCCCCAGCCAGCTCATCTCTAGCTGTGAAGTAATGAATTACTTATATGTGCATATACATGTTTCTTTCAGTGTGCTTATTTTAATGTTTGTTCATGTTTGTGCTAAGCACAAAGATCTGCTAATTTCAGTTCTACAGCAAGTAAGAAGTAGCAAGGAACCTGCTGCTGAACACGAACACATTTTTCCATCAATCTGTAAAAAACACACCATTTATAAGTTGTTTCAGGCTAGACAGTCTGAAAAGAAATAAGAATTTGAGACAATATTCATAAAAATTCACAGGAAAAATTCTCAAGAAGAACAGACTTTATTTTAAACATAAAAGTTTTATTTTCTTGTGAGGCAGCAACAAGGGTTCAGGTACAGGGAGTACATAAGTACATAGTAATAGTATCTATCACCATTGGAAATGCTGTTTGGGGAGAATCGTTAGACAAATTTTTTTAAAACTTTTAAAAAGATTTATACAGCTTCAACAGACATGAAAGATGGAGAGTTTTAAAAAAGCAAATTATATTCTTCAACGGGATTATATAAACAAAATATTGTTTAGGGCTGCTTTGCTTATTAATTTAGGCAGAGTCAAATGTAAAGTGTGGAGTTAAGTATTTTTAGCTTTATTTTGTAAATGCAGCATTTCTACTTGTTCAGTTTTGAAACATCAAAATTCCAAGCATAAGGAATGAATTTTAAGTTTAGAATAGTAAATTTAGTAAAGGCAATTTTCTTTTATTTTCCTTAATCCAGTCCTAATCTTGGACATAAAAAGGCTATAAATACCACCCTTTTTATACCTATTTCCAGTGAAAACCAACCATTTAAAATGGGAGGAAAAAGCCTTTCAGGTTGTCAGATATCCCAGTTAGCAAGAGCACCTTCTAGAAGACTGATTTGGACTGCGGTCATAAGCATAAGAAACATTTTAAACAAACTGAATAATCTAGTTCAAAAATAATTTTGGCATCCATGCTCACTATAATTAAGAGGCAAAACTAGTATTTTTAAAAAGCGTAATTGTTCACAAAAGCCATGACAAGTTAAGACTTAGTCATGATCAGAAACAGTAAATTTATATGTTTTATCACAAGGAAGAAATTGCTTAAGGGTAAAAAAATAACTAAGACTGACAAAGAGAATAGCTACTTTCGCTGAAAGATACATGCCACCCATTTCTTCGTTTTTACTATGATGGAAGTCAATTTATTTAAAATTTAAAAAATTAAATTATAATTGTTATCGAAGCTATTCTATTTACCGTCTGTACAGTTTTCTACAGAATTATAGAGTATAATTTTAGAAAACAATATTATGCATTCTGTTGAGAACAGTGTCATATTTCACTGGAAAGTTGCAGACCCACTTTTTAAAAAACCACCTTATTTAACCAAAGATTAAATAAAACAGTTGAATGAATGTATGGTTAATATTTTTAAGACTGTGATAAAGCTTATATGCTTAAAAAGTAGCCCTTTGGCACTGGCAGTTAGCATTGTTTTATATCTAATACATTTTTTTTTCTCCCAAATCTCAGGCTATTTCTCCCAAACCCAAGGTATATATCTGGTAGCCATACAATTCATTTACCTGCAGATTCACATTTGCCCTATAACCAAACATTAGACTGAAGTTCCATTTATAAGGCTATAAATAATAAACCTGAAACTTACTTTTCCATTCTAATTTTGAATTAAAGATATATGAAACTCTACAGAAATATATGAATTAGACAAAAGTACACACAGAGAAAATGAGAGAAAAATCTGTTTACAAAGTAGCATTCTAGTTGTAAAACACCCTTGTGACTAGAGGAGATAAAGAGACAGAAGAGGAACTGAAGTGTACTCCAGAGAAAGAACATAGATTTAATGAAATTCAAGTAATAAAAAAACTGAAGGGCTTTTTTTTTAAGTTTTTACCTACCCCCTCCCCCATTTATAGCAACTCACCTGACTTCAGTTTTACCTTTTCTTCTATATTGTGATAGGGCGAATACTCAAGTGATGAAATGGTAAAGACAAAATGCATAACAAAGAAGGGAAAGAATCAGTTTCAATCAGAAAATTTAGACACCAAATAACTGAGTTTTTACTGACTGAGAAGTCATAATGTACTGAGTTAGTTTTGGGTGGAAAAAGTACACAATTCATCTATCTTACCAACTAAAACTTGACAGATTTATTCAAATGTTTGAATTTATTTGATTTATCTAACTATATCCCCATTTTAAAACGAACAGGGCTTATTTTAAATTACTTAGATGTTTTAAAGGTGCATGAGTATAGGAAGTCCTTTCAGAAGAGTTATTGCTGCCACTAGGCTTTCCTTGATGGACTATGTCTGGACTAGCTGACATATCAACCTAAACTGTATCCTTTTATAATGATTTTAAAACCTTTTCTGCCTGTAATATTTAAAGGAACAGTAAATTATTGCAGCATGAGATAATATATGAAGATATGAAAAGGATGCTTTTTTATCAACACTGTTTACTGAAACTCTTTTAGAAGAGCTGTTCCTTTATCTCACTACCAGATACCCAGAAATGGAATACTACTGTCATGTGTGCTATCGGCAGTGATTTGTATTAGATGAGCCCTAATCCAGAAATGTATGGGGTTTTCAAAGGTGCCTGTTGTTTATGCTCCAAAGTCCTTCTTGTCTATTTTCCTCACTGGAACGGTGGAGGGGAAACCAGCAAATCTGTAGGTAACAAATCTTGGTGCCAATCACCATAAAGAAAATGTCAGTTGCAAGATTCTGTGGCTACAGATTGCTATTCAATGGATTACACTCCTGGCAAACTACTAACCCCAACCAAATCCACAAGACAACAACATCACAAAAGCAAAGGAGGAAATCCATGCACAGCCACTTCAGGGTCTCTTGGGGCTATGATACAGTGACAAAGGCAGAATGACACTTGTGGTGAAGGAGGGAAGGAGATTGTGTCATATACTATTTCACAGAAAACCAAAGGGACTTCTTACTCTTAGCTAGCAGTCAACACGGGGTAGTTTCCTTTTGGCTCACTGACTTAAAGTTCCAATACGGATGAGAACATATTAAAGCACTTGTCTTCAATTTTCTGACCACGTAGTGAAATGTATACAATAGTGAAGAAAACAGTCTTACAAATATTTCACCCAAAGCACAAACTTGACATCAAAAAACATAAATTACACAATGTACGGATATTGCTTTTTATCTCTTTTTATATATACTTATTCAATGTATTTACTTATCAATCCTTGTTTGGGAGAAGAACACAGTCATGAGATTAAGATTGCTGGGAAAATGTCAACAATCCCTTTGGTCCCAAAGCCCAGCTGAGAAAAGCATACATCTAGAAAGGGAACCGAAACAGAGGCCACCAAAGAATCTTTTGAATGTCCTGTTTGCTATGTTTCAGAAAATGTAACATTGGTATTATAAAATAGTCATTTTCATATAAAAGGTGGTTCTTGCAGCATTGTTTGCATGTTGCTTTGGGAATTATGTTTGCAAGAATCAGGTTTTATGTGTTGTTTTTTTAAATAAGTTTAATTTGAAAACAAAAAACAATTCGATACTGTCCTTCCAAAGTAAAGAATGAGACCTTTCTTGTTTCCATCAGTGCTTTAAGAAAAAGCAGGCTAAGCACTGAGGGTTGGCCTTCATGAGTGGGGTAGAGCTGTCAGAGGGGCTGTTCTTCCAGAAGCCTCACTGTCACACATCACTGGAAAGCTGGAGCACATCACAGCTAAATGGGAACACATGAAGCCATCACAGTCAAATGATCCAAGGAGGTTCTCAGTTTCTCAGAACAATGGCCACGTACCACTGGGACCTACCCTTCAGCTTCCTCAATTGGTTCTGGTGGTGGCAGCAGAGAAGGTGATGGCATGACTGTACTTGTTCCTCGAGAGACTCGGTCTTGCTCTGTGTTTGTAGACAGGGAGGCCACAGCTATAGGCTGTAGCAGAGTGGTTGTCATGCCAGTGGTGACTGTCAGGCTATGGCCAGAGCCCTTAAGGGTAAGATCTGGGGTGGGAAGAAGTGGCTTGAGGATGCTGACGAGGCAGAAAGCAGAGCCGCTTTTAGGAATGAAATTCACCTTGTTTTTGTCAGGACAGTAAAAGGCTGGGATTTCATGAAGTTGTTTTGGCCTAGACATAAAACAGATAACTCAATACTTTTAAGTAAACTTAACACTAGGGAAAAACTCATTTTTAAAAAACTGATAACTTATAGATACATAAAAGGAATATAAAACTCAAGCTAAAAACTTCAAATGCCTGCCTGTAATCCCAGCACTCTGGGAAGCCAAGGCAGGTGGATTGCTTGACCTTGCAGGTTTGAGATCAGCCTGAGCAAGAGTGAGACCCCCATCTCTAAAAATAGCTGGACACTCTGGTGGGGCACCTGTAGTCCTAGCTACTTGGGAGGCTGAGGCAAGAGAATTGTTTGAGCCCAGGAGTTTGAGGTTGCTGTGAGCTGTGACACGACAGAACTCTACTGAGGGCGACAAAGTGAGACTCTGTCTCAAAAAAACAAACAAAAAGCTTCAAATGCCAAGGGCCAAAATGCTACTAGACATATGATACCAATATGTATCTTAGAATGCCAGTAGAACCCCATTCATCATTAACGCTTTCAGTTCCTGGAGACTCCAAGTTCCCTGAGCAAGGGGCTCAGGTTGCTGACCACTGCATTACAATGAAGACTTAAGACAAGCAATACAATAATGAATTTCCTAAAGCAAAAGAAAAAGCAAGATGTTTATAGACAAAAATATGTTCCACTACCATGGTTTGTCAAAGGTCTATACTATTCTGAAGGGAGATGGCAAGGAAATTAAGGATATAATACCTATCTTTTCTAAGTTCTACCATGGAATGATTAAACTTTAGTAGAAATGGGGTTTCTCCTCAAGTGCTTTTAAAACTCTCTTTGAAACAATTCTCTGAATTAACTGCGATGGTTTTTCTAAGCAACATACTGTAAATGTGATAAAAACTCCTTTACTTTTTAAGTTTTTTATTGAAGGCAAATTCTTCCCTGTTTGCAGGTCCTCCTGAAAATGAACCCAAATTGTTGAAAAGGATATTGGTATTTAATGGTATTCCCTGAAAATTAAAAATATTAAAAAGTTTAATCATTGAAATGCATGGGAAGGCCACAAAATTAAGTTGGGAGAACCTAAATATATCAAGAAAGGTTGACTGTCATCTACCCCAATGATTTGGTTCAATAAAAACAATCTGATACCTGGAAAATCCCAGGGACTCAACTTCAAAACTCTTAGAATTGATCAAGGAACACAGCAGTATCTCAGGATACAAAATCAATACTTACAAGTCAGCTTTTATATATGCCAACAATAGTTAAGCTGAAAATACAATCAAGGACTCTATTCCTTTTATAATAGTGCCAAAGAAGATGAAATATCTGGGAATTTACCTAACAAAGGACGTGAAAGACCTTTATAGGAGAACTATGAAACTCTGAGAAAAATAGCTAAAGATGTTTACAAATGGAAAAACATACCATGCTCATGGCTGGGAAGAATCAACATTGTTAAAATGTCCATACTACCCAAAGCAATTTACAGATTTAATGCAATCCCTATTAAAGCACCATTGTCATACTTTAAAGAACTTGAAAAAATAGTACTTTGTTTTATATGGAATCAGAAAAAACTTCAGATAGCAAATACATTACTCAGAAATAAGAACAAATCAGGAGGTATCACATTACCAGACTTCAGGCCATACTATAAATCTATAAGTGATCAAAACAGCATGGTACTGGCACAAAAACAGAGTGGTAGATTTATGGAACAGAATAGAGAACCAAGAGATGAACCCCACTACCTATTGTCATTTGATCTTCGACAGACCTATCAAAAATATTCAGTGGGGGAAAAAGACTTCCTATTTAACAAATGGTGTTTGGTGAACTGGCTGGCGACCTGTAGCAGACTGAAACTGGACCCCCACCTTTCACAAAAATTGATTCTCACTGGATAAAAGATTTAAACTTAAGACATGTAACTATGAAAATACTAGAAGAAAGTGCAGGGAAAACACTTGTGTGGGCAAGAGACTTGAACAGAAACTTCTCTGATGAAGACAAGCGCATGGCCTACAAACACATCAAAAAATGCTCATCATCCTTAATCATCAGAGAAATGCAAATCAAAACCACTTTGAGATATCATCTAACTCCAGTAAAAATCCCAAAACTACAGATGTTGGCGTGGATGTGGAGAAAAGGGAACACTTCTACACTGCTGGTGAGAATGCAATCTAATACGACCTTTTTGGAAAGACATTTGGAGAACACTCAAGGAACTAAAAGTAGACCTTCCATTTGATCCTGCAATTCCTCTACTAGGTATATACCCAGATGATCAAAACTTATTTTACAACAAAGACATCTGCACCAGAATCTTTACTGCAGCCCAATTACTAATAGCCAAGACATGGGAAACAGCCCAAGTGCTCATCCACCCATGAATAGATTAACAAATTATGGTATATGTACACCATGGAATACTATGCAGCCATAAAAAGATGGCGATTTCACATCTTTTTTGTTAACCTGAATGGAGCTGGAACATATTCTTCTTAGTAAAGTATCTCAAGAATGGAAAAAAAAGTATCCAGTGTACTCAATACTATTATGAAATCACCTACACACTCATACGAATGGCAAAACATAACTATAGTCCAGAAAGTAGAAGGGAAGAGGAGAGGAGAGGAGGGGATATGGGAGGAGCAAGGGTATTCGGGGGGAGGGAACCTCACCTAATGGGCATGATGCAATGGTATATTTCAAAACTCTTAAGAATCTAAGTGTGCTGAGTATGAATGAGGTTCTGAGGACATAAAGATGAAACAATAAGGAACAGATGGACTAAATTTATAGTTGAGGAAGAGAATGCTAGGACAGAACTGTATTTCAACATAGTCTGCTTTATAATCTTACTGTTTTAAGGCATTCAAACCATTATTCAGAAAAGGGATCTATAAGCTTTACCAGACAGCCAAAGTTGTCCAGAATGCAGAAGACATTAAGGACTCTGTCAAAAGACTGGTAGATATGGTAACAAAGGTTTGTTGAAAGTTTAGAGACATCAGCCGCGCATAGTGGCTCATGCCTGTAAATCCCAGCACTCCGGGAGGCCGAGGAGAGTGGATTACTTGAGCTCACAAGTTTGAGGCTAGCATGAGCAAAAGCGAGACCACCCTTTCTCTACTAAAAATAGAAAAACTGAGACAAGAGGATCCTTTGAGCCCAAGTTGGAGGTTGCTGTGAGTTATGATGCCATAGCACTCTACCCAGGGCGACAGCCTGAGACTCTGTCTCAAAAAAAAAAAAAAAAAAAAGAAAGAAAAGAAAGTTTAGAGACATCACAAGGGAGTAGATAACATAGGGCTGGGAGGAAAAGGAAGAGTCTGGAAAAAGTAAATTATCATCTGAGGTGGGATTTGAAGAATGAGTGAATAACAGACTTAAGAGTTGGCACAAAAAAGATGTGTGTTCCAAGTAGACAATGATTAAGTGGGCAGATTTTAGTGATTACTACTGACCAATATCCATGGGTAGCTCTGGAAGTACAACAATTTAAGAACAAGGAAAAGGACATCATTTAAATTATGTTTTACCAGTACGCTATTCCTTCTTGACTACAGTGAAAACTTAACAAGCCATAGGTACATCTGGATATATTTCTGATAAGAATACATACTCCTCCTATTTTAATCAGCTGAGAGTATGGTTTTCAATTCCTTAGAAAAGAGGAGACTGGGATTATATTTCTATAGTTAAATGATGCTTGAATTTTCCTTTGAAGACAGAATTACTGTACTTTGTACTTTTTAACCAATTTTCTGAGAGAAAAATAAGTATGTACATTATATATAGATAGCACTAATTTCATATCCATATAAATGTTTTTAGGTCTTTTATATATGCTATGCATTAAAAGGTAACTCTAGAAAGCAATAATGGTATCTGTATGCAAAATACCTTGGTATATGATAATTGCACTCCCTATGTGTTACTCCCTCCTCCACCATTGCCCCCCCTGCCCCCACTGGGCAGGCACTGCAGCTGCAGGAGCCTCCAGCCTGCCTGGCCACTGCTACTGCTGCCACCCTGGAAGTGAACATGCTGCCAACAGCACACAATGGTTAGTGTCATGGCTTTGGCAAAAGGAGGGCGGACATGACCATGCAGTGTCACCTCCTTCTATTGGAAGAGGCGTGAGGCCCTGAGCTGGCTGCAGTGTAGAAGCTGCAGCAAGCTCAGAAAGCAGGTGAGAGTGGTCCAGACCATCTAAGCGCCAACCTCTGCCAAACGTCCCCTCCCAACCCACCCTCATCCCCACATCCTCTCATTTCCCATTCCCATTCATGTCCATCAGTAGGAATGCAGCCACAGCCGCTGTTCTGCTAAGAAGCCTGACAATTTCCCAGGAAGCTGGTGTGAGGGGCCAGGACTGGCCCTAGCTGCTCCAGGGTCCTGATAGTAGACCCCTGCCCTTTCTGGGGTGCACAGCTGGCCCTATTCTGAGGACCCTGGGACACCAGTCTTGGAGGAAGATCCCTGAACTGGGGGGTCTGGGAGACCCTGGTTCTGAGACCTAGTTCTACTAGTACCTTGGGCCTTCGTCCCCATGAAGTTTCCGTCTGCAAGGGTACCTGGTATGAAACATGAAAGCTCAGGGGTACCTGAGCCCACAGATTGTAATTTTGAGCATCTGACTTGTCCAAACTCTCAAGTTATTGAGTTGGCTTGATTTTTCAAACTTGCCAATAGTTAGAACTATCCAGGATACTTGTTAACAGAATGGATACCCAGATGTTTTTCCTGGAGAGTTGATTCAGTGTATTTGGGTGTGGTTCAAGAGTCTCATTTTAACCAGTTCCCTGGGTGATTTGTACAATTTGCAAGTCTGGGAAAGGCTAGCGTCTATTCTGAAGTTACTGAGTGCCTAAGGTCTGGATGGCTCAAGATCACAGTCTAGTCACTGAAGAGAAATGAAAATGCAGGGTACTGCACTGAGGTACCTTCACTTAAGGCTTTCTCCTCAGTGTGATATCCTGGGGGCCTCACAGTGGAACCAGTTGTGTGAGAGATGAAGCAGCCTAGAAAGGACAAGGATCTGCTGTCTGGAACCTGGCACAGGCAGGGCCAGCCCCAGCCCCTCAAACCAGCCCCTTGGGAATTAAGCCTACTAGGGTTCTCAGTGGAGTAGCTGTGGCCACATCCCACTGACAGACATGGGTGGGAACAGGAAATGAAACGATGTGGGCGTGAGGGTGGGCCAGGGGCAGCTGAGGGAGGTTAGGTGGTTAGGTCATCCCGACCACTTTCACCTGCCTCTTGGTTCCTCCACAGTAGCCAGCTCCGCACCTCATGCCTCTCATGAGAGAAGGGAGGCACCAAGTGGCCACTTCTGCCCTCCTATAAAATTAAAATTAAAAAAATTTTTCCTCCAAGTTTTGGCCAAAAACATGGGTGCATATTATATATGGAAATGCATTATATACTACAAAATATTTGAGGTAACTTTCATCTTTATAGAGTAAAATCTATTCTTCCTCCCAGAAGAAAAAGCTAATTATTTTTAACACATTCAACCTAGGTTTTTAATTATTTTTTTTAGGTTATCTTGATAAAAGTGACTTAAGACATATGGCTGGTAACAGACCTCTAGGATGAAACCTCCCATTTCTGAAACACAAAGAAACTTCTTGGCTTTGATAAAGTTCTTGTTGTGGAACTGTTTTTTAAATGACAGGAATCTAAAAACCATTTAACTTCCTTACTGCTTTCGTGAAAATAGACTTATGACATACCTCACACAATATAACATAAAGAGAGTAATAACTTGTCTAACTGATCGGATCAAAGCTGCAAGTACTACATTACTTCAAAGCATTCTTTCAACTTAAGAAACATACAGAGAAAAAAATCTCAGAACTGGTTGTTCAAACCCAGCCCTGGCCAAACTGCAACAAAAAAATAGCCCGTTGTTGTGGTGGGCACCTGTAGTCCCAGCTGCTCAGGAGGCTGAGGCAGGAGAATCACCTAAGCCCCAGAGCTGGAGGTTGCTGTGAGCTGTGATACATGGCATTCTACCGAGGGCAAGAAAGTGAGACTATCTCTAAAAAAAAAAAAAAAAGAATTAATTCCATGCAATTGGCAAGGCTATGGTATGAGCTATGGTACATAGAAAAAAGAATATAGAGACAGAAGTGCAAAATCTGATTTTGCCCTTTCTGGGCCCAAATCCAACTACCTATTTTTGTTCAGGTAAATAGGCATTTCTAGAAACTAGAGATTATCCCTTATCTCATGCCAAACCCCAGTTTAGGTTGAGTTACTACTTTAAACCCAAAGTAAGACTTAGATAGCTATTCTTAAAAGAATGATTAGACAAGCTAAAATTTAAAATTAGGACCAATGATCTGCCTTAGCTGCTTTAACGCTAGGTTGGGCAAAAAGAAACTATTTTTAGACTTTGAGTAACTTATTTTATTGATAGAAGGTTAAAATTACTTCTAAGAAATCCAATTTTGGGTTTAGAACATAATTAAAATTATTAATAGGTTTTTGTGTGCTACACATCCTTTACATCAATAAAATTTATAATAAACCTTACTTTAAAAAGGAATAGGTCTGCCTAATAGCAGATCTATGCACCATAAAACACTGTAACATGTGAGGTTTTACATCATGTTTCTCTGATGGATTTATCTACACACTCACCTGCCTATCTTTTCTCCCCTTCCTTTACATGTAAACGATATTGTAGTATATAGCATAGATACTATAGCCTGAGAAATTTTCCAAATGTAATAGTCTAAAACAGGTTCCACAGGACACTAACCTACATAACAAATATTCAAAGTCATTTCCAAAAGAGAAATTCAAATTGCTTTTGAGCCAATCAACCATTTCTCTGCATTTAGGCAAATCCTAATCACCAATGAGTAAATCAAAGAGCTCAACTCCAAAAAAGTGCATTTGAGTCAATTGATTTTTACTTAATGGAATAACCCCCTTTCTGCTTTCTGGTTCCGTAATAGCATCACAAAAACAGAGCTGGCCTCCCTCTCCCACCACAGAAAAACAACAAATATACAGTGCTCAGATTATCACCCGTAATATCTCACAGCTCAAATACTCATAACGAAGATGAGACAGTTCCCAGGATCACAGAGAAATGAAAAAAAAAAAAAAACACAGATGGAGTGACATATGATATCACTTCTCCCTTATTCTGCCCATTACCAAGCATGTAGAAAATTTCCAACCAATTTACAAAAGTTTTCAGTTCCTATACCAGAAAAAGTGAGACTGAAGTAGACAACTAGCTTCCCCACCATCTTGGGTTCCTTGGCAAGAGACCTGTCCCTGCCCTAACCCACAGGAAACATCATGAGTGCCATAAGAGAGACATATTGCTGAGGACAGGCAAAGACAAGGGGTGGCGGTGAGACTACCACCTTTAGTCCTGGAACCTCTGCTCTGTAACTCTGCCAAAGAAGACATCAAATCAGAGTGGCTGTCAAGTAGCACCACACTATAGGAGGTAGATTCAATACGTCTCTTAGGCATGAACCCTCAGCCAGCCATCATGTTCTTCTGTAATATCCTCTTTGAGACCTTTTATTTTGTAGAGGCAGCACTCCAACGATTTACTAGAATCATGGCAAACCTGGACTTAAGATGTTACCTAGACCCAAAAAGAAGTCAGAAACCAAATAGTAAACAATCTCTAAGCAAATATATCAAATATAAACCAAAACAAGCCAAGTAGAGGAGACTAGAATAACTACTCCTTCAATGCAAAGACAAAGCTGTATATTCACAGCAAATAGGGAACCAAGATCTTCCCAAATGGACAAAATCAGGAAACAGAGACTAACCCTAAAAAGATAGCAATGTATGAGTTCTCTGACCAAGAATTCAAAACAGCAGTTTTAAGAAAACTCAGTGATCACCAAGATAACACAGAAAACCAGAAATTTAACAAAGAGTTTAAAATAATTTTTAAAAGTCAAAACCTTAGAACTCAGAGAGACATGCACTTGTAGAATTGAAAAATTCATTAGTGACTCTCAGTAATGGAATGGATCAGGCAGAATGGATCAAGAATCAGTGAACTTGAAGACAGGCTATTTGAAAATACAAGTCAGAGGAGAAAAAAGAATGAAAGGAGCAAAATATAACTATACGATATAACTGGTATTTAAGAAGGAGCTGAGCAAGAACAAGGGGTAAAAAGCTCATTCAAAGAAACGGTAACAGGAAACTGTCCAAAACATATCTCTTTAGATAAAGGTATAGTAAGATCAGAGAAGACCAAACGGTCCATGGAACAAAAGCAAAATACTTTGTTTTCTTTTTCTGAGATAGAGTCTCACTCTGTTGCCCTGGGTACAGTACTGCGATGCCATCATAGTTCACAGCAACTTCATACACTTAGGCTCAAGCAATCCTCCTGCCTCAGCCTCCTGAGAGGCTGAGACTAAAGGCACCAACCACTATGCCTGGCTATCTTTTGTTTCTATTTTTAGTAGACTCAACAGACAGGAGTCTCACTCTGGCTCAAACTGGTCTCAAACTCCTGATCTCAAGCAATCCATCTGCCTTGCCCTCCAGAGTGCTAGGATTACAGGCACGAGCCACCTCACCCTGCCAAAAATACTTCCTTTTTTCTTCTTCTTCTTTTTTTTTTTTTAATTAAATCATAGCTGTGTACATTAATGCAGTCATGGGGTACAGTGTACTATTTTTATATACAATCTGAAATATTTTCATCAAACTGGTTAATGTGGTCTTCATGTCATTTTCTTAGTTATTATATTTTACATTTAGAAAGATTCATATGTACCCTTGTTAAGATGAACCACAGGCGTGATCCCACCAATCACCCTCCAACCACCCATCCTCCCCTCTCTCCTTTTCCCATATTCTTGGGCTATAATTGGATTATAGCTTTCATATGAAAGCTATAAATTATTTTCATAGTAGGGCTGAGTACATTGGATACTTTTTCTTCCATTCTTGTCTTTTTTTCATTTTTGAGACAGAGTATCCTATTGTCACCCTTGGTAGAGTGCTATGGTGGCATCACTGCTCACAGCAACCTCAAACTCCTGGGCTTAAGCAATTTGCTTGCTTCAGCCTCCTAAGTAGTTGGGACTACAGGTGCCCACCACAATGCCTGGCTATTTTTAGAGATGAGGTCTCACTCTGGCTCAGGCTGGTCTTGAACCTGTGAGCTCAGGCAATCTACCCACCTCGACCTCCTAAGTGTTGGGATTACAGGTGTGAGCCACTGCCCAGCAAAAATACTTTCTTAAACGCTCACATGGCACTAGTTAAAACTTAAAGGCTGACATGGCAAATAAACAATTTACAGTTGCTCAAACAAAAATTTTCAATTACTATCACAGAAGCAGATATAAGACCAACAGCTGGTGTTTCCCAGTAAAGAAGTTGAAGAGATTCAAAAACAATGTTCTTTGTGTGGCAAGATTATTCAGAATTTAGGTTACAGGAAGCACTGCCAGGAGAGCACATGAGAAAAACAAAAGTATGCCATATTTCAAATCACTGCAGGATCTTCATGATAAAGGAAAAGGACAAACTGTGTGAAATGAAGGAGGATGGACAACGACCATGTTGTAGTGTAGGTTCCAAAGTAAGAAAAAGCTAAAAGGTACAGCTACAGTGAGATGAGATGGTGTGGGTTATCACTGTATCCCAAATAATGTGCATTACCTGATTTGGAGACTCTCATACATACCTCAAACCCTGCAATCACCTTTTATACATGGCTCATTACAGAAGTTTTGAGATACACAAAAATCAAAAAACGTAAAATCTGCCCAGACGGAAACAAAGGAAGCCTTCCCAGCAACACTGATGAGTTAAGCAAGTTGAAACAACGTGGGTGAGTCAAAAAGGATGCTGTTGACAATGTTTCTTGGAAGTGAAATAATGGACCTCCTCAAAACTTTTGTAGTGACCCATGTCCATAAAGCTAGAAACTCTAACTGCTGAAAACACAAGGCTGTATACTTTCTGGGCAAATACTGAGTTGAAAAAGAGAGTAGGTGACAAAGGAAGTAGGTGACAGAGTACCATCCAACAAAAGTATGTGAGTATAGGAGATCACACAGCAATGGCACCATACTGGGTGAAGTCCATGATGTATCTTAAATAAATATACTACTAAATTCAACGTGTGAACTTGACTGGAAATATGTTAAAGAAATGTAGCCACAGGTGGTGCTTGTGGCTCAAAGGAGTAGGGCATTGACTTCATAAGCCAGAGATTGTGGGTTCAAACCCAGCCCTGGCCAAAAACTGCAAAACAAACAAATGAACAAAAATGTAGCCACAAAAGATACTTGGGGGACAATTGAGCAAATCTGAATAACTAGATAGCAGCAGATATTAAGTATTACTATTCAGTTTCTTTTTTTAAGAGTCTCACTTTGCTGCTCTCGGTAGAGTGCTATGGCATCACAGATCACAACAACCTCAGTGGGCTTCAGCGATTCTCTTGCCTCAGCCTCCCAAGTAGCTGGGACAACAGGGGCCCACCACAATGCATGGCTATTTTTAGAAACAAGGTCTTGCTCTAGCTCAGGCTGGTCTCTAATTCATGAGCTCAGGCAACCCAGCTGCGTTGGCCTCCCAGAGTGCTGGGATTATAGGACTAAGCCTCTGCGCCAGGCCCAAGCAGCTGACTTTTTTATTTTTTTGAGATAGAGT
>NW_003852408.1:28278451-28280538 GCF_000181295.1 Otolemur garnettii
GTCATTGTTGTTTGGCGGGTCCGGGCTGGGGATTCGAACCCGCCACCTTAGGTGTACGTGGCTGGCGCCTTAGCCGGTTGAGCTATGGGCACCGAGCCATTGAGACAGAGTCTTAAACTGTCACCTAGGGTAGAGTGCCATGGTGTCACAAGTCACAGCAACCTACAACTCTGGGGCTCAAGCAATCCTTTTGACTCAGTTAACTTTCTTCAGTATGATAATAGTATTGTGGTTACTTAGGAGTACTATGGTTACTTTTAGCAAATATTGCAAAATGTTAGTAATTAACGTGGGTGGCAGATGTATGGGTGATCTCTATACTATTCTTTCACGGTATTTGAAAATCTCATAAACTTTTTTTTACAGGGAAAAATACTTACGAGCATTCTTCAAAGACTTTGACCCTTTCACAGCCTTCAGGAGGTTCCCTTTTGAACATGTAACTGTTGTTAGGTTTTGGTGAGGTTGCATATTTGGGCAAAGGAGAGTTGTTCCCATTCTCTACAAGAAATAACACACTAAATTACTAAGAATACTACCATATAGAAATGTAGGCATGCTATGTTTAATTCTTCTTGCATGTTCTCCCCCACCATCAACTACTTAAGGGCAGAAATTATGCTTATTATCAATATCACCCCAGAATCAAACACAATTCCTGGTAAAAAGGAGATAACGGACACTTAGTAAATAAATGTATAAACATATGAAAGATTTATTTCTTTTCCACTTACAAGTATCATAACCTAGGCTTTATCACGTAATCCTCGATGCTGAATGTATGTTATACATGTATGTTAACATATATAACATGTATGTTATACCACAATAAATACACTCAAATGCCACTACCATTTTTCCCAGTTCCAGTATGTGAAATGGTTTTTCATTGGTTGCTGACAATTAACTCTTGGCCTGCCCTTCAGAATTTGTTTGATTTCTTTATTCCTCAAGTTACAATCTCTGCTCCAGGTGGTCACCTATTGTATGCTAAATGCAAAACATTTCCTTTTGACTATCAACTTCCCCTTACCTAAAAGGGTTGTAAATTCTGTTCATTTTCCAAAACTTCCTTCAAAATCTGGCTCATAGTTTCTGAAATCTTTCCAAATTAACCCTATCAAAAGGAACACTTCTTTATTCCTGATAATCCTATTCAGTGCTAATGTCCTCAGGTCACACTATATTAACTTAAAATTTCTTATGTTACATAACTGTTCTGATTTTCAGTCTGTGTCATCTAAGCTACAAATTCCTTGCTGACAGTCACACTGTGGCCCTGGTTTCTTACAAAAGAAATTCATAGAAGCCAAGCAGCTACTAGATTCCTCAAATCAAATGCAGCAAACTTAAAATTTGAGTTTATTTAAGGAGTTCCTACATGTTACTGATTTAAAAGTAGAAAAAATATGAGAAATTAAGGGACAGGTTTTAACAGCCATTTTTTAAAAACTGACTTATAAGCTAGCAAGAGAAGTCCAAGTAAGAATAGTTTACAACCATCCATAGTTTAAAGTGACTTCTTCACTGAATCTTCTGCCTTCTGCATTCACTATAGTTTCAATGATTTAGGTTATTAGCAGTATGGGCAGTTCTAACAGCAAAGCATTTTAGAACATTCACCACCCTATATGTAAATTCTTAAGAAATGACTACTGAACTGAGCTTTAGAATTTTTAAGTGTCATATCATTGCCTTCGTACACATAAAATAACTGGGATTCAGCTAACAAAATACTGACCTGATATAAACAAATAAAAAGACAATCTGTTTTAAAAGAGTAAGGCTATTTATAATTAACATTTGAGGTGCTTCTCTCTCAAGGTTATTCAAGTGTTCTCCAACTTTGACATCAGGCTTGCTTTGAACACTCATCTTACATCAACAAGAGTACAAAAAAGAGAGCCCATAAACCTATCCAAACAGACTATCAATTGAGCACTACATTAAAACCTACCATTTTGTACTCTAATTTTTTTTTTTTTTTTTTAAGAGAGAGAGTCTTACTCTGTCGCCCTTGGTAGGGTGCCATGGTGTCATAACTCACAGCAACCTCCAGCTCCTGGGTTTAGGCGATTCTCCTGCCT
>NW_003852408.1:28282458-28285272 GCF_000181295.1 Otolemur garnettii
GTTGAGCTATAGGCGCTGAGCCAGAAGATCATTTCTAATTGCACTTGACAATGACAGAGCCCATCATGTTAACCAAAACTTGACAAACAAGGAACAAGTAGATTCATGCTTATACACTATTTAATGTCATGTAACTCACATTCCCCCAAATTACTAAGCTAATCTTTAATTAAATGGAAACAAAGGAGAAATGCTTTACCTATCTACTAATTTTTAAATATAGATCAACAAAAAAGTTTCTGTTCAAGGATCCAAATATAAGTCAGATCAGCTGCCTCTATGAGATACAAGGAAATGTAAACTTTTTCATTCACTTGCCCAAGTCAAAGTCTTTCAAAAGAACACTTTTTTTTTTTTTGTAAAGAGAGTCTCATTTTATTGCCCTCGGTAGAGTGCCATGGCGTCACACAGCTCATAGCAACCTCCAATTCCTGGGCTTAGGCAATTCTCTTGCCTCAGTCTCCCGAGTAGCTGGGACTACAGGTGCCCACCACAACGCCTGGCTATTTTTTTTGGTTGCAGTTTGGCCAGGGCCAGGTTTGAACCTGTCACCCGCAGAATATGGGGCCAGTGCCCTACTCACTGAGCCACGGGCACTGCCCATCAAAAGAGATAAATTTTAATTCTCTCTTATCCAGAAGAAAGCAACATAAGCAAACAAGCAAAACAAAATTGTGAATTTTTTAATAATTAAAAGAGTTTACCAGGAAAGATGATTTTAAGACACAAGATTACTTACTATTAGCTGCTCTTCCTTTTCCCCAGTCTCTTTAATTATTATTTCAATCTCTTGATTCAATCCTTCCACACTATTCCGGAACCGAGAGCCTGTTGATTTGGTGATAGGAATTACAGGAATAAGTGCACTCTTTGGAACAGGAGCCTTAAGAAAATGGGGTGGAGAAGGAAACAAGATAATTTTAACATTACCTTTAATTCTCTAGATTGAAGCATAATTCCAACAGACATTAAACAACTCAAAATAAATCAAAGTAAAATTTTTAGGTCTCACAAAAAAAATGTGAATAACCAAACCTGCTACTTAGCATATACAAAATTATATTAAAGCCCCCAAACCAGACAATCAAGGTAGAATTTTGGAAATATATTCACATCAGACAAGAAAGGAGATAGGGGCTGGGTGCATGGCTTATGCCTGTAATCCTAGCACTCTGGGAGGCCAAGGCAGGTAGACCACAAGAGTAAGAATCCGTCTCTACTAAAAATGATATAACTAACTCAGCACTGTGGTGAGTGCCTGTAATCCTAGCTAATTCTGAGGCTGAGGCAAGAGGATCGCTTGAGCCTAGGACTTTTAGGTTGCTGTGAGCTATGATTAGGCCATGGCACTCTACCCACGACAAAAGACTGAGACTCTGTCTCCAAAAAAAAAAGTAAAATAAATAGGGATATACTAAAAGAATGTCAATCCCAGAAATTCTTGTATGATTGTAACAGGGTTCAGATCTCGATTTCAGAACACAACTTTAAACTCAACACCACAATTATCTATATTCCAGAAAATAAAGAAAAATGTGGTTTACCAAGAAAGAAAAGAAAGCTAGTTTGGCTGGAAAAACAAAACCACTTCGATGTACAGTATTGAGACTACAAAAATGAAAATAACTTCTTTTGAAATTTCATTATTGAGATCTTTGCTGTAATAATTTAAATGTTTTGTTTAGGAAAAAAAATGATACAATTTGGTTTGGCGCCCATAGCACAGTGGTTACAGGGCCAGCCACATATCCTGAGGGTGGCTGGTTCAAACCTGGCCCAGGCCAGCTAAACAACAAAGACAACTGAAACAAAAAATAGCCAGGTGTTGTGATGGGTACCTGTATTCTCGCTACTTTGGGGGCTGAGGCAAGAGAATTACTTAAGCCCAAGGGTTTGAGATTGCTGTGAGCTGCAATGCCACTGCACTCTACCAAGGGTGACATAATGAGACTCTACCTCAAAAAAACCCCCCAAAAACCAAAAAACTGATAAAATTCATTTTTCTTCTTTTTCCAAAGCCTATGTCTGATTTTTAAAATTTAAAAGTATCACAGTATTACTTTTGAAAACAAATAACTGATTACATAATTACAGGATAGGCCTTGGTTTCCAGAAAAGATATTCAAAATAAAAAACTGAAAAACAGTATGGAGGTATCTGCTGAAGTTAATAGCAAAAGTGAGCTAGAAGATCATCTTGCACACCATCCTGCTGTCTGGCAAGGAAATGTGATTCATCCATCCTTTATTTAGAAAGGTTTTTGAAAAACTTCTTTCAGGGGGAGGTAGGCAAGAAGAAAAAGCTAACAGAGCCTCTGGGCAACTGTCATTAGATTTTATCCCAAGGTAACCCTGTCCCAAAATAGAACTAAAGGTTAAATCTGTATTTGTCCTTTTTTATTCTTGCTCGCCCTTATAACTGAAAAAGAATTAAACATAATACAACAAGAATCCTTGGAAAATACAAAAACTTTCTCAGAAAAAAAGCTAGAGGAAGTTCTGCTATGAAGTGGTGTGCAAGCCTGTCTTCAGTGCAAAGTTAGTGCTGGTCCTTCATACATAACAGGGACACAGCAGCCTACTCCATGGTTTTAAGAATGAAATGTGAAAACACTAGGCACAGTGCCTGGCCCGTAATGGATAAGTAAATGCTTAGTAAATAGCAGTTACACCTTTTATTTTGTATTTTCCCTACTATGTACTTTATTTTAAAATGATTCTTCTGCCTTTTCACATTTTTTCCTGTCTTGTTTACTATCTTCTACATACGGTTTCTCTGAACTAATCATTCCCTTTTTTTTTTTTTTTTTTTTTT
>NW_003852408.1:28285556-28287417 GCF_000181295.1 Otolemur garnettii
AAAATTCCTCTGTTCCCACAATTCTTTATAATCTCAAGCTTTTACATCATTAGTTTCCTTTTAATTTTTCACCTCTTTTTTTATTTCTTCCAATTTTAGTATCTACTATCAAAGGAAAGAACTTGAAAAAAATCTCAAGTGTAAATGTTATAGGTGTTTCATAAAGAAAATTTCAATAATGAAAAAACTTTGAACTCTTCCATCTTTAAGCCGTTCTCTGCAGTCTAGATCTTTGGAGCATGGAAATACCATTTCTGAAAGGAATTTTTTTTTTTTTTTCGAGACAGAGCCTTAAGCTGTAGCCCTTGGTAGAGTGCCATGGCATCACAGCTCACAGCAACCTCCAACTAATGGGCTCAAGCCATTCTCCTGCTTCTGCCTCCCAAGCAGGAGGTGGCCTGCCACAATGCCCGGCTATTTTTTGGTTGTAGTCATCATTGTTGTTTGGCGGGCCCAGGCTAGATTTGAACCTGCCAGCTCAGGTGTATGTGGCTCGTGCTTTAGCCACTTGAGCCATAGGCCCTGAACCTCTGAAAGGAATTTTTTAAAAAAAATCTTAGTCATATCGATATTATCTATTTTTTTGGTCTAGTTCATTCTATGTGAACATGTGTACTATAGATCCTTTCACTATTCATAAGTGGTGACAACTCTACATTCAACTTAGTTAGTTGGTGGCTAAAGCACAATCAGCATCGTAGATCCTGGTCAGAAGATAAAACTTTAGCTCACTAACATTCCACGTGTATAAAAATTTAAGTTTATAATGAGACCTTCAGTGAGCTAAGTTATACATTTCAAATAAAACAGAGTGGTCTGTAAAGAAAGAATGGTGAGATTTTTAAAAGCTGAATGGTAGAATTATTTTGCAAATTTACAAATAGAAAATCATGGGACTAAACTTGATCTATGTATCTTCAAAGGTTTAGCTTTAACATTTCTTTTGGTTCTCCCTTTCCTTAAATAAAAACAGAAATACTATATATAGGAGAAAAACATCTATGCATCTAATTTCACAACATTTTCTGTTCTACCTGGAACAAGGATTCTAGACACTTTACCAAAGAACAAAAAGAACCTTCATCTTTAACTTAAAATTCATGTGTTGAAGCCTTAACTGCCAACGTGGCTATATTTGGACATGGGGCCTCTAAAACAATAATTACGGGTAAATGAGGTCATATGGGTGGAGCCCTGATACAGCATGATTATTATCAAGAAGAGACACCAGAGAGTCCTTGCCACCACCATGCACACAAAGAAGAGGTCCAAGCACACAGCTAGAAGGCAGCTGTCTGCAACCCAAGGAGAGAGCCCTCACCAAACACTAACCCTGCTGGATTTTGCTTAGACTTCCAGTCTCCCAATCTGTATAAGCCACCCAGTTATTTTCTTATGGCAGCCAGAGGAGACTAATACATATATATTTACCTTAGTTTTATTTTTCATTTCCACAGTTTTCAACAGACTAAACAGACTACTAAATAGTGTAGTATACAGTGTCATACAGATACAGTGATTCTGAGAACTTGACTATGTCTATATTAAGTTTCCCCTGAGGAACTATTTGTAACTGGTCCTGTTTTCATATTGCAAAAGTAAACAATATCCACTGAAGAAAAATAAATGAAATTCTATCACCCACAGGTAATTATTTAATAAATATCCTATCTAGTCTTTTTTCTTTTATGCAAATTCACTTTTAACCAAACACATATATATAGAAATGATCTTATATATAGAATATAGATCTTATATATAGAAAAATCTGTTTTCCAGCTTGGTGCCTGTAGCTCAAGTGGCTAAGGCGCCAGCCACATACACCAGAGCTGAAGGGTTCAAATCCAGCCTGGGCCTGCCA
>NW_003852408.1:28287733-28291649 GCF_000181295.1 Otolemur garnettii
CTGTTTTCCATAATGGCTATGCTCATTTACTTTCTCACCACAAGTGGATAAGATTTTCCTTACGTTAGTGTTATTTTTTAACTTATCAGATCTCTAACACGTCTCCATGCTT
Source organism: Otolemur garnettii (assembly GCF_000181295.1). NCBI lineage: Eukaryota > Metazoa > Chordata > Mammalia > Primates > Galagidae > Otolemur > Otolemur garnettii. The sequence continues at coordinate 28,287,846 of NW_003852408.1, forward strand.
TCAAACTTTTGTTCACCAAATCATTTTTACAGTTGGTTAGTACTTCATTGTATGAATATATTATATTTAGAAATCAATGATGTTATTAGTTTCCAAATTTTCACTATTAGAAACCCATGCTGTTATAAACATTCTCTTAAATAAACAGTTGCAAATATATATAAATATTTCCTTAGGATAAATTCTTAGAGTGGGAGGACACTTGGTTAAAGGACAGAAAAAAAAACAGGAAAGATTTTCAGAACTCTGATCCATAGTGCTAAATAGAACAATAAAATATCTTTTCTCTATACATGTCTATATAAATGTACGACATGAAAATATATACTTTACAAAATGTCCAACACTGGATTCATTTTTAACCACTCCTAAATTTCATAAATTACTAAGAGTCTCAATTCTCTTAACTTACATATTATTGAGTATCAGTGAAGGTAAATGTTTTAAATGATTACCAGTCATTGATCCACTTTGTAGCAAGGGGAAGTATTTTTGTTTTTCTTATTAGCTTGAAAGAGCTCTTCATGGTGTTTATATATAACCTGTATCTGATATATTGAAAATGTTTGCATTTTTTTTTTTTTGAGACAGAGCCTCAAGCTGTACCCCTGGGTAGAGTGCCATGGCATCATAGCTCACAGCAACCTCCAACTCCTGGGCTCAAGCAAGTCTCCTGCCTCAGCTTCCCAAGTAGCTGGGACTACAGGCACCTGCCACAGCGCGCAGCTATTTTCTGGTTGCAGCCGTCATTGTTATTTGGCGGCCTGGGCTGGATTCAAACCTGCCACCTTAGGTGTATGTGGCTGGCACCTTACCCACTTGAGCCACAGGTGCCGAGCCAAAACAGGATCTTGCTCTATTGCTCAGGCTGGAGTACAGTGGACAGTGGTATGATCATAGTCCACTGCAGCCTCAAACTTCCTGTTTAAGTGATCTTCTTGCCTCAGCCTCCCAGGTAGCTGAAACTACAGGTTGTATGCCATCACACCTAGCTACTTTTTTTAACTTTTTATAAAGAAGGGGCCTGCTATGTTTCCCAGGCTGGTCCTCAACTCTTGGAGTCAAGTGATCCTCCCATCTCAGCTTCCCAAAAGTTGGGATTTTGGGTGTAAGACACTGTGCCGGGTCTGAAAACATATTTTAATTCTTATTCAAAGTATGAGTCATTGGATTTTATATATATATATATGTATATATATATATATTTTTTTTTTTTGAGACAGAGTCAGTCTTGCTTTGTCACCCTCAGTAGAGTGCCATAGAGTCACAGTTCACAGCAACCTCAAACTCTTGGGCTTAAAAGATTCTCTTCCCTCTGCCTCTCAGGTAGCTCCTGCTGTAAAGTCAGCTACTTTTTAGAGACAAAGTCTCACTCTGGCTCAGGCTGGTCTCGAACTCAAGAGCTCAGGTAATCCTCCTACCTCAGCCTCCCCAGGTGCTAAGATTATAGGCGTTAGCCCCTGTGCCTGGCCCTATTTTTCATAGTATGTTTAAGGGCCATTTCCACATCATCTTTTTTGTGTGTAGTTTTTAGTCATTTGTCCCTTTATTTTTATCTTTTAATACATAACAATTACAGGTATTTTTAGAATATATGTGATATTTTAATACATACATATAATATGTAATGAACAAATCAAGAGTATTTAAGATATTTATAACTTCAAACATTTAGTGTTGGAAATCTCTTCTAGCTATTTTGAAATATATCATAAATTTTTATTTTATTCCAGGTTAACACAAGGGTACAAATCACTAGGTTCCAGTATTTGTGTTTGTTTAGTAGAGACCCTCTTGCACTTGTCCTGTACCCAAAAGGTGTGCCATATACCCTTACAATTTGCCTTTTAAGTGGGAACATACCAATCTCCTCCCCTCACCTTCCTCCCTCGGTCCCCCTACTCCCGAACTTGAATTGAATTGAGTTTTTCTCTTTTATGGACATGTGTTAGATCATCTACTACTGGCTTTCTATTAGTATTGAGTACATTAGATATCTGGTTTTCCATTCTTATGATACTTTACTGAAAACAATGTGTTTCAAGTCCATCCAGGTTAATATAAAATATGTAAAGTCTCCACTTTTATGGCTGAATAATATTCCCTGGTATACATATACCACAGTTTGTTAGTCCATTCCTGAGTTGATGGGCATTTAGGTTGTTTGCACCTCTTGGCAACAGTAAACTGAACTGCAATAAACAATCTAGTGCAAATGTCTTTATGATATAAAGACTGGGCGCCCGCAGCTCAGTGATTAGGGCACTGTCCGCATACACCCAGGCTGGTGGGTTCAAACCCAGCCTGGGCCTGCTAAACAATGACAACTGCAACAAAAAAAACTGGCGGGCATTGTGTCGAGCACCTGTAGTCCCAGCTACTTGGGAGGCTGAGGCAAGAGAATCACTTAAGCCCAAAAGAGTCTGAGGTTGCTGTGAGCTGTGACGCCATGCACTCTACTGAGGGTGACATAGTGAGATTCTGTCCCAAACCAAACAAAACAAAAATGTCTTCATGGTAGAATGATTTTTTTTTCCTCCTGCGTAGATTCCTAGTAATGGGATTGTAGGATCATCAAATGGGGGGTCTAACTGGAGTTGAGGATTCTCCATACTTCTTTCCAAAGAGACTGTATTAGAGTTTGCAGTCCTACAAACAGTATAAAGGTGTTCCCCTCTCTTTACACCTGTGCCAGCATCTGTAGCCTTGAGACTTCTTGCCGTGGGGTATTCTCACTGGGGTTAGGTTATTATCTTAGGGTGGTTTTGATCTGCGTGTCTCTGATAATTAGGGATGATGAGCATTTTTTCATATGTTAGTCATTCATCTGTCTTCCTCAGAGGAGGTTCTGTTCATGTCTCTTGCCCAGTGGTAGATAGGATTATTTGCTCTTTTTTTTGTTGTCGATTAATTTGAGTTGATGCAAAGTATCTTTTCCCATTCTGAAGGTTGTCTATTTGCATTAATTGTTGTGGCCTTAGTTGCACAGAGGGCTTTCAGTTTAATTAAGTCCCATTTGTTTATTTTTGTTGTAGTTTTAATTGCTGAAGTCTTTAGAAAATTTTTGCCCCATGTTTTACATGCGTTTATCCAGTTCTCCCAGCATCATTTTATTGAATAGGGATTCTTTTCCTAGCGTATGCTTTCCCCGTCAAAGATCAGATTGGTTTTATCTCTTGGTTTTCATTCAGTTCCAAATATCTATGTCTCTATTTTTGTGCTAATACCAGGCTATTTTGATCACTGTGAACTTATAGCCTAAAGTCTGGTAGGGTGATGCCTCTGGCTTTGATTTTATTACTAAGAATTACCTTAGCTCAACAGGGGTTTTTCTGGTTCCATACAAAATGAAGTACTACTTTTTCCAGTTCTCTACAAGTATGATATTGGTATTTTAATGAAGATTGCACTGAATCTGTAGATTGCTTGGGGAAGTATAAACATTTTAACAATGTTGATTCTTCCGAGTCAAGAACATAGTATGTTCTCCCATTTGTTAGTATCTTCTGCTATTTCTTTTCTTAGGGTTTCATAATTCTCTTTGTAGAGGTCCTTCACCCCTTTTGTTAGGTATATTCCTAGGTATTTCATTTTCTTTGAAGCTACTGTGAAGGGAACTGTGTCTTTGTTTCTCAATTTGGCTGTTATTGGCATATACAGTTACTGGTTTATGGACACTGATTTTGTACCCTGAGATGTTACTGTATTTCTTTTTTTTTTTTTGAGACGGAGCCTCAAGCTATCCCCCTGGGTAGAGTGCCATGGCATCATGCTCACAGCAACCTCCAACTCCTGGGCTCAAGC
>NW_003852408.1:28291833-28293722 GCF_000181295.1 Otolemur garnettii
CCCCCCCCATTCAAATTTCCTTTACTATTTCTTATAGCAGAACTGTGTACATTAATGCAATCATGGGGTACAGTGTGCTGTTTTCATATACATTTTGAAACACTCTCATCAAACTGGTTAACATAACCTTCATGTCATTTTCTTACTTACTGAGTTAAGACATTCATACTCTGCTTTTAGAAAGATTCACTTGTACCCTTGTAAGATAAACCATAGAGGTGACCCCACTCATCACTCTCCCTCCCCCCATCCACCCCCCTCCCCACATTCTAAAGCTATAATTAGGTTATGACATTCCTATGAAAGCTATGAATTAGTTTCAAAATAGGGCTGTGTACATTGGATACTTTTTCTTCCATTCCTGAGATACTTTGCTAAGAAGAACATTTTCCAATTCCATCCATATAAACATGAAGGAGATACAGGCTCCATCTTTCTTTAGGGCTGTGTAATATTCCATGGTGTACATATACGACAATTTATTGATCCATGCGTGGGTCAATGGGCATTTGGGCTTCTTCCATGACCTAGCAATTATGAACTGGGCTTCAAAAAAGATAGCTTGAGGCTCCGTCTAAAAAAAAAAAAAAATGTGCCACCCATGCCTATATATATTTTTAGATTTTTAAAATTTTTATTAAATCATAGCTGTGTACATTAATGCAATACCATGCCTATATTCTTAAATGCTCTTGTTGGAAAAAGATGCTGAATTTTAAACAATCCAATCCCAAACCTCCTGGGGTACCATCTACACCCTCAGGGGCATCCTAGCCGGTAGCTCCAGGGCCTTGCACTGAGAGACCAGCTACTGTTGGCCTGGCAGGGAGGGGAGAGCTCTGGGCAGCAATGTACACGGTGACTGCTCTATCTTTGCAGGGCACATACACTGTGGTTCCAACTGTGCAGACCCAAATGGGACATTCGCTACATTGTTGGCATTCCCAGAACTTATTCCTTCTATCTAGCTGCATGATTATTTGTACCCACTGGTCAACCTCTTTTCACTCCTTTCTCCCTTCTTGGCCTTCTCAACCTTTGGTAACCATCATTCTATTCTCAATCTTCATGAGACCAATGTTTATAGGTCCCACATATGAGAACATGCAATATTTATTTTTCTAAGCCTGGCTCATTAACTTAACATAATGACCTCCACTTCCATCTATGTTGCTGCAAATGATAGGATTTCATTTATTCTTAATGGCTGAATAGTACACTGTTTGAGTATATATGCAACATTGTCTGCTGATGAACACGAGTCTGTATTTTGACTGTTGTAAATAGTGCTGCAGTAAGCATGTGGATAGTCTTGACAGATGATTTCCATTCTTTTGGATAAATACACAAAAGTAGTAGCATTGCTGGATCACATAGTGGTTCTACTTTTAAGTTTTTTGAGAAACCTCCAAATTGTTTTCCATAATGGGTATACTGATTTACATTCTCACCAAGAGCATATATAATTTTCCTTTTCTCCACAACCTCATCAATATTTATTACTTTTTGTCTTTTTTGACATGAGTCTTCCTAACTGGGGTTAGAAGACATCTCCTTGTGGATATGATTTGCATTTACCTGATGATTAGTGGCATTGAACATTTTTTCAAATATATGTTCGCCATTTGTATGTTGTCTTTAGACAAATGTCTATTTAGATCTTTTGCCCACTTTTAAATAGTATTGTTTTTTGTGGCTGAGTTGTTTGAGTTCCTTGTATATTAGTCATTTAATGTATGAATAGTCTAGAAATATTTTATCCCATTCTGCAAACTGTCTCTTCCTTCTGTTGATAGTTTCCTGTGCTGTGCAGAAACTTTCTGAGTTAATATAGTCCCATTTGTCTGTTTGGTTTTATTGTTTGTGTTCTTGAAGTCTTTTTTTTTTTT
>NW_003852408.1:28294692-28301580 GCF_000181295.1 Otolemur garnettii
TATACCTAGTAGAGGAATTGCAGGATCAAATGGCAGGTCTATTTTTAGTTCTCTAAGTGTTCTCCAGATGTCTTTCCAAATTAATTAACGAATTAATTTGCATTCCCACCAGCAGTGTAGAAGTGTTCCCTTTTCTCCACATCCACGCCAACATCTCTGGTTTGGGGATTTTGTGATATGGGCTAATCTTACTGGGGTTAGGTGGGACCTCAAAGTAGTTTTTATTTGCATTTCTCTGATGATTAAGGATGGAGAGCATTGTTTCATATGTCTGTAGGCCATGCGCCTATCTTCTTTAGAGAAATTTCTATTCAAGTCCCTTGCACACCCTGAGATGGGATCACTTGTTTTTTTTCTTGCTAATACGTTTGAGTTCTCTGTGGATTCTGGTTATTAAACTTTTGTCAGAGACATAACCAGCAAATATCTTCTCCCATTCTGAGGGCTGTCTACCTGCTTTATTTACTGTGTTCTTGGCTGTGCAGAAACTTTTTAGTATGATCAGGTCCCAAAGTTTAGTTTTGACATTGCTTCAATTGCCCTAGGGGTCCTCCCTCATAAAATTTTTGCCCAAGCTGATTTCTTCAAGTGTTTTCCCTATACTTTCTTCTAGTATTTTCATAGTTTCTTTAATCCAGTGGGAGTCTATCTTAGTTAATGGTGAAGGTCTAGTTTTAGTCTTCTACAGGTCGCCATCCAGTTAGCCCAGCACCATTTGTTAAATAGGGAATCTTTTCCCCCTCTCAATGTTTTTAATTGGCTTGTCAAAGATCAGATAACAGTAGGTGGCTGGATTCATCTCTTGGCTCTCTATTCTATTCCAAACATCTACCTCTCTGTTTTTGTGCCAGTACCATGCTATTTTGATCACTATCAATTTATGGTATAGTCTGAGGTCTGGTAACGTAATTCCTCCTACTTTGTTTTTATTCCTCAGTAATATCTTTGCTATTCGAGGTTTTTTCTGATTCCATATAAAATATTATTTTTTCTAGATCTTTAAAGTATGACAGTGGAGCTTTAATGGGGATTGCATTAAAATTATATATTGCTTTGAGTAGTATGGACATTTTAACAATGTTGATTCTTCCCAGCCATGAGCATGGTATGTTTTTCCATTTGTGAACATTTTCAGCTATTTCTTAAGAGTTTCATAGTTCTCTTTATAGAGATCTTCCGCGTCCGTTGTTAGGTAAACTCCCAAATATTTCATCTTTTTTGGCATTACTGTGAATGGAATAGAGTCCTTGACTGTTTTTTCGGCTTGGCCGCTATTGGTGTATATAAAGCCTACTGATTTCTGAGTGTTGATTTTGTAACCTGAGACGCTGCTATATTTCTTGATCACTTCTAATAGTTTAGTAGTAGAATCCCTGGTATCTTCCAGATATACAATCATATCATCTGCGAAGAGTTTAAGTTTAATCTCTTCTGACCCTATATGGATACCTGTCCTCTGCCTTTGTCTCAGCTATATTCCCCTGAGGGCTGGTGCTAATGGTCTCTTTACTTACTAAAGTTACCAAGTCTGTTCTGCCTGTGGCTGCTGTCCGGAACCTCTGGTTGCCCAGAGAGACGGGGCTTGCCTCTCTGGAATGGCATCAGTTTGGAGCTTGGGATGCCACTATTCCTGTATGGCTTCCTCTGACCCAACTTTCTTCTCCTTACTCCTGTGCCACAGTCAGCACAAAGCAGCACCAACCCTTTTCCCCTCCACTTCTCTCAAGGAGATGCCCAAGAATCTGGACTCCATAGGTAACAAATCTCCAGACCTTGGGGTGGGAGGGGGGAATCCTTGGAGTTCAGTGTTGCAGGTGGGGAATATATACAGTTTTATAGTTTTATGCCTGGCAGGAGGGTCTAATGGCACGCCAGCAGGGGTAGGAGGTCCAGTTTTTAGGGGGTCTCTCCCGTGGGATAGAGTGGGAGGATGTTTGAACTCTGCTTGCTTGTTTGTATGGAGCAAACTGTGACCCTTCTTGTGGGGGAGGGGACTCTCGTCCACTTGGTGGTGAATTTTGTACCTTTTGATTGTATTTTTGGGGTCGCAGCTCGCCTCAGGAAGATTGAAATGCGCTCTCCAATCTTCTCTCTTGGCTCCGCTCCAAACCATCAGCTCCCTTGCTAAACTTCTGTCCTTTAAGCCTCCTTCTGGACGGGAACCTCTGTAAAAAGCTGGCTGCAATCTGCCATCTTGGCTCCACCCCCTATGTTTAAGGTTTTAATCCACCCTGGATGATTTATGTATAAGGTGAGAGATAAATTCCTGGTTTCATTCTTCTGCATAAGGATATTCAATCTTCCCAGCACCATTTATTGAAAGGATATCCTCTCCCCAACACATATTCTTAGTGCCTTTGTCAAAAACCAGTTTGCTGTAAACACATGGACTTAAGTTTGGATTTTCTATTCTGTTCTATTGGATTATGTGCCTATTTTTATACCAATACCATGCTGTTTTGATTACTACAATAATTTTGCATAATATATTTTGAAGTCATATGGTATGATGTCTCTAACTTTGTTCTTTTGCTTATTATTGCTTTGATTATTTGGGCGTCTTTTGTATTTCCATATGAATTTTTGGAATGTTTTTTACATTTCTGTGAAAAATGCCATTGGTGTTTTGATAGGGAATGCATTAAGTTGTAGATTACTTTGGGTAGCACTGTCATTTTAACAGTATTAATTCTTCCAATCCATAAGCATGAAATTTCTTTCCATTTCAATTTCTTTCATTGGTGTTTTATAGTTCTCATTATAGAAGTTTTCACTCCCTTGGTTAGATTTACTCCTAGGAAGGCCAGGTGTGGTGGCTCATGCTTGTAATCCCAGCACTTGGGAGGGTGAGGCGACTGGATTACCTGAGCTCACAGGTTCCAGACCAGCCTGAGCCAGAGTGAGACTCCACCTCTAAAAAAAAATAGCTGGGTGCTGTGGCAGGTGCCTGTAACCCCAGCTACTTGGGAGGCTGAGGAAAGAGAATCACTCCAGCCCAAGAGTTTGAGGTTGCTGTGAGGTATGATACCACAACACTCTACCTAGGGTGACAAAATGAGACTCTGCCTTTTAAAAAAAAAAAAGAAAAGATTTACTCCTGGGTATTTTATTGCTTTTTGTAGCTAACACAAATAGGATTGCTTTCTTAACTTTTTTTTTTTTGAGACAGAGTATCACTATGTTGCCCTGGATAGACTGCCACAGCATCATAGCTCATAGCAACCTCCAACTCCTGGGTTTAAGCAATTCTCTTGCCTCAGCCTCCCAAATAGCTGGGACTACAGGTGCCCACCTGGCTATTTTTTAGTTATAGTTGTTATTGTTTGGCAGGCCTGGGCTGGATTTGAATGCACCAGCTCCGGTATATGTAGCTGGCACCCTAGGTGCTGAGCTACAGGTGCCAAGCTTGCTTTCTTAATTTCTTTTTCAGCTAGTTCATTATTGGTGTGCTGAAATACTATTATATGTTGATTTTGTATCCTATAACATTCCTGGGTTTTCTTATAATTTCTAAGTGTGTTTTTGGTAGAATCTCCAGGTTGTTCTATATGTAAGATTGTGTTGTCTGCAAAGAGAGACAACCTGACTTCCTCTTTTCCAATCTAGATGTATTTATTTCTTTCTTTTGCCTGACTGCTCTGGATAGGATTTCTAATACTATTTTGAAGAAGAGTGGTGAGAATGGGTATTGCATTCTAGTTTTTAGAAGAAAGGCTTTCAATTTTCCTCCATACGGTATGTTAGCTGTGGATTTGTCATATATGCCTTTTATTATTTTGAAATTATTGTGTTTCTATGCCTAATTTGTTGAGTTTTTACAACATTATTTGTATCAAAAGGGAGGGGAGAAAAGGTAGGCAGGTGAGTAAATGGATAAATCCATCAAAAAACACAATGTTAATCCTTACACATTACAGTGCTTTAGGGCACACAGATGTGTTAAGGAAACCTACTCTTTTTTTAAAGTAAGGTTTACTATAAATGTTATTGACATAAAGGATGTGTAGCACACAAAAACCTATTAATATTTTAATTATGTTCCAAAGACAAATTACCAGTAGTAACCTAAGAGTAGATTTCTGTCTAAGTTGTCTTCTAAAGCTTGGCTTACATTTAGGTCTTTGACCTTTTTTGAGTTACTTTTGTATATAGTATTGAGGTAGGTTAATATATTTTCTAAATTATATTTTAAAAGGTAGAATTTGACTGGGCACGGTGGCTCACACCTGTAATCCTAGCACTCTGGGAGGCCAAGGTGGGTAGATTGCCTGAGCTCACAGGTTTGAGACAAGCCTGAGCAAGAGTGAGACCCCATCTCTAAAAATAGCCAGGTATTGTGGCAGATGCCCGTAGTCTCAGCTGCTTGGGAGGCTGAGGCAAGAGAATCACTTGAGCCCAAGAGTTTGAAGTTCCTGTGAACTATGATACCACAGCACTCTATCAACGGCAACAAAGTAAGATGCTGTCTCAAAAATAAATTAAATAAATACATATATAAATAAATAAAAGGTAGAACTGCTATCATCCTTTACTATTATCAGTCCCTTATTACCATATCTCATCAATCATCACTTAGCATACAGTTGCAGGTGTTTTTTTTTTGAGACAGAGTCTCATTTTGTCACCATCGGTAGAGCGCTGTGGCGTCATAGCTCACAGCAACCTCAAATTCTTGGGCTCAAGCGATTCTCTTACCTCAGCCTCCGAAGTAGCTAGGACTACAGGCTTCCACCACATACCCTGCTAGTTTTAGAAACAGGATCTCACTCTGGCTCAGGCTGGTCTCAAACGCCTCAGTTCAAGCAATCCACCCTCTCAGCTTCTATTAGCATAGAGTTTAAAAACTCAAGACTCTGGGGTCAGAATGCCTAGGTTAAAATCTCATGTATTGCTCATGTAACCTTGAACAATATACCTAACCTCTCTGGGTATAGATTTTCTCCTCTATAAAATGGAGATAATAATAATCCCTACCTTAAAGATGATGACTAAATGCCAAAATATATCCAAATGCTGAGTTGAGTGCTTGTCATATAGTAAACATGTTCAAAGCCTCTATCTTACTTGAGGCAATCACCATTTCTCACGTGGATTACTAAATCCTATTCTTATATGGTTCCTCTGCCTCTAATCTTGTCCTCCAAACTTATTCTCTACTCTGAACCTATAATGATCATTATAAAATGCACATAAGCACCTATCAATCTTGTACTTTAAAAAAACAGTTCCCTAGTATCCCCAGGATAAAGTCCAAACATCCTCACAAGCAAGACATGGAGACTTCAGGTCAGCTGCTCTTTACCTCTCCAGCCTATCTCTTAGTACTACTACTCCAACCAGGGGACACGATTTTTTACCCCATGAAAACTGACTAACTCCTATTTATCTTTCAGGGATATAATAGACAACACTTTCTCTGGAAATCCTTTCTAGATGGCTCCATCCCCAGTTGAAGAATGAATACCCCTTCTATAGCATTCTGAACTCTCCCTACCAACACATCCATTATATAGTTACAATTAATGTTTACTTGTATCTCTGCTAATGAGACTACCAGTCTCAAGGTATTTAATAAATGCTGTATGTCTACATGTATTCCCTCAAAAGTATACATTGTGGCACAGAGAACCCACTAAACCAAAGCCACACTAATAATTTAATAGAAAATATTCTAATGCTTACTCCCTGAGAGTTTCACTTAAATATGAACAGCACAGTTATAACCATTATGGTATACACGGACATTATTTATGGTTGGCTATTTAAACACAATAAAACAAGTTATGCGGTCAAGATGTCTGATGTGTCAAATGTCCAAAATGCAAACTAGACAAATACATTTTTCAAGTTCCTCTGCTTTCTAGTCTTTACCTTTTTTGTAAAGGGATGTTTTTGAATTGAACATAAATCTCATGCAAGTTCCAGTAATCTTTATTAAGTAAATTCAACTTGCAAGGGGGAAAAAGTTTGAATAATTTTAGTACTATTATATCACTGATTTTAATGCATCTTTCCAAACCAAAAACAAACAAAAAAAATCACTTCAGAAACTTATAAACTCCTAAAAAGCACCACTTGATTAAATAAAATTCAATCTTAATTCCTATCCTACTCAGAGTAAAAATATGGATTAGGAATAAAAAGTGGACTTATCTTTTAGGAATACATATGAATCTTTGTTTTTTTTTTTTTTTTTTTTTTTTTTGAGCCAGAGTCTCACTCTTTCACCCTGGGTAAAGTGCCATGGTGTCATAGTTCACAGCAACCTCAAACTCTAAAGCTCAAACAATCATTTTGCCTCACCATCCTAAGTAACTGGAGCTATAGGTGCCTGTCACATCGCCTGGTAGTTTTTTTTTCATTTGTTTATTTTCTATTTTTTAGTAACTGGCTAGTTTTAAAAATTTGTTTGTTTACTTTCTATTTTTTAGTAGAGACAGGGTCTTGCTCTTGCTCAGGCTAGTCTTGAACTCCTGAGCTCAAGCAATCCTCCTGCCTTGGTCTCCCAGAGTGATAGGATTACAGGTGTGAGCAACCGTGCCCAGCCAGAAACATATATAAATTATTTCTGAATGAGTAGGAGGGAGAGGAAAGTTGGCAAATTCATCTATAAAACTACCTTGGTCTTCTGATTTTTGAGGATAAGGAAGTTCTGTTTTTAATTAATATTTCAAATTCAGTGATTATTAATCGATACAGATTTTTCTTTCTCATTTTGCCAATTTATAATTTGTTTCTTCAGAAATACAGTTGGGGCTCGGTGCCTGTGGCTCAAGTGGCTAAGGCGCCAGCCACATACACCTAAAGTGGCGGGTTCAAATCCCCAGTCCGGGCCCGCCAAACAACAATGATGGCTGCAACCAAAAAATGGCCAGGCGTTGTGGCGGG
>NW_003852408.1:28302007-28312663 GCF_000181295.1 Otolemur garnettii
GAGACTCTGTCTAAAAAAAAAAAAAGAAAAAAAGAAAAGAAAAGAAAAGAAAAGAAATACAGTTGGTTTAAGTTTTAAAATACCTTAGTGTATAATTATATTTTAAAATAAATCATCTTACACGGGGAAATAAAACTATTGGAAACTACAATCAAACTGTAAATTTGTAAAATCAAATTTAATCCATGTATTAATATCTTAAATTAATAAAATATTAAAAATCTGAAAATATGTTAGAAGAAATAAGTATCTTTAACCATACTTTCTATTGCAAACAATCCACACATACTTAGGAATCATCAGAAACTATTATCCTATAAAAGGTGGTGATAGGCCAAGCATGGCCTATAGTCCCAACTACTAGGGAGGCTGAGGTTAGGAGGATCACTTGAGCACAGGAGTTCAAGACCAGCCTGAGCAACAGAGAGACTCCATCTCTACTAAAACTAGAAAAAATTAGTGGATGTAGCAGCACATACCTATAGTCCCAGTAACTCAGGGGGCTTAAGTAGGAGGACTGCTTGATCCCAGGAGTTTGAGGTTACTGTGAGCTATGATGATACCACTACACTCTGTGTCAGGGCAACAGAGCTAGACTTTGTCTCAGAACAAGAGGGAGGTGAAGAGGTAGCAAACCTTTTCCATAAAGAGACAAGCAGTAACTATTTCAGGCTTTGTGAGCCAGATGGTCTCGTCAACTACTCAATAACAAAGTCCCTCAGTATCCATGGAAGATTGGTTTCAAAAAACCTCTGCAGATACCAAAATTCACAATGCTCAAGTCCCTCATATCCTAATAAAATAATGTATTATTTGCATATAACTTGTGCACATCATCCCATATACTTTAAGCCATCTCCACATTATTTATATTACCTAATACAATGTAAATAACAAGTAGACAGCTGTTATACTATATTGATTTTTTATCAGAATTATCATTTATTGTTGCGATTTTTGCCTCTAATTTTTTTTCCCCCAGTTTCTGGCTGGGGCCGGGTTTGAACTCACCACCTCCAGTATATGGGGCCGGTGCGCTATTCCTTTGGGCCATACATGCCACCCTCTCTAAGCATTTCTGATTCATGGTTGGTTTAATCTGTGAATGTGGAACTCATGAATATAGAAAGCCAAATATATATTTCTGTGGCACAAAAAGGAACCACAAGCAATACATTAAAAATAAGAATGGACTTGGCACCTATAGCACAGTGGTTACAACATTGGCTACATACACCAGGGCTGGCAGGTTCAAACCTGGCCCAGTCCTGCTAAACAACAATGGCAACAACAACAAAAATATCTGGGTGTTGTGGTGGGTGGCTGTAGTCCCAGCTACTTGAGAGGTTAAGGCAAGAAAATCGCTTAAGCCCAAGAGTTTGAGATTGCTGTGAGGTGTGAAACCACTGCACTCTAACAAGGCCAACATAGTAAGATTTTGTCTCAAAAAAAAAAAAAAAAAAAAAAAAAAAAAAAAAACAAAAAAAAAGGTAAGAAGAATGGCTATATTCCAATATAACTTTCTTTACAAAACTAGGTGGTAGGGGCAGCGCCTGTGGCTCAGTGAGTAGGGCACCGGCCCCACATACCCAGGGTGTTGGGTTCAAACCCGGCCCTGGTCAAACTGCAACAAAAAAATAGCTGGGTGTTATGTTGGGCGTCTGTAGTCCCAGATACTTGGGAGGCTTAGGCAAGAGAATCGCCGAAGTCCAGGAGTTGGAGGTTGCTGTGAGCTGTGACACCACAGCACTCTACCGAGGGTGATAAAGTGAAACTCTGTCTCATTAAAAAACAAAAAACAAAAAAACTAAGTGGTAGGCCATTCTTGGCTTCCAGTTTACCCTTTATTGATGCTACACTATGCCATAAAATAATCTGAAAGTCACAGAAGTAAGCCTTGTAGTTTCCCCTCTACCTCCCAGGCCTTACCTCCTTACAGATAAGATAGAAAATTTAATCTAGATTCTCTAGAGAATCTAGCCAATATATATTTGGCTTTCTATATTCATGAGTTCCATATTCACAGATTAAACCAACCATGAATCAGAAATGTTTAGAGAGGGTGGCACCTATGGCCCAAAGGAATAGCGCACTGGCCTCATATACTGGAGGTGGTGAGTTCAAACCCAGCCCCAGCCAGAAACTTTACGTAAGAGATTTAAAAGGTTCAATTACAAGAACTTGCTTTCTAGCTCGGCACCTGAGGCTCAAGCAGCTAAGGCACCAGCCACATACACCTGAGTTAGCAGGTTCGAATCCAGCCCGGGCTTGCCAAACAACGATGACGGCTGCAACTAAGAAAAAGCTGGGCGTTTGTGGCGGGCACCTGTGGTCCCAGGTACTTGTGAAGCAGAGGCAGGAGAATCGCTTGAGCCCAGGAGATGGAAGTTGCTGTGAGCTGTGATGCCCTGGCATTCTATCCAGGGCCACAGCTTGAGGCTGTCTCAAAAAACAAAACAAAACAAAACAAAAAACAAAAGAACTTGCTTTCTTCTTGCTGCGAGACCTCAACCAATTTCCATTCAGATAAACAAAAGTTCTCCCTGAGTGAGCCATCAAATGCAGTTCATAGAACTCTATTAAGGAATCAAATGTAAAGGTTTTTCCTTACCAAAAGGCTTTATGAAACAGGCATTATCATCCCCAATCTTTAGATGAGGAAACTGAGACTTTAAAGGATAAGTGCAGGGTCTATTCCACAGTTAATATTTATGTCTCTACAGTTTTCTACCTCCCATATATTGAAGTGATGAAAGACAGAAATACAGTAAATCAAAATAGATAATCAGCTATATCACCTAGAAGTCACAGATCAAGTCACTAAAGGAAAATTTTCAGTTTTCTTATAAAAGTTGTAATTCAGTATTTAAACTGCTGTTTCAAATATGTTTTTGGACATTTTTAGCCTGAAAAATTACCAACAAAATAAATCAACAGGAAACCACAAATTCCTTTTCTGGATTTTGTGTTATCTGTGCTCCTACCTGACACTGGTTAATAGCTGCATGGTTGCCATGGAATGGAGACTGCCTTTCTTTATCACGATGATGCCGACTACTATGTTTACTTCTCTGCAATTGCTGGCGTAATTTTGCAATCTGAAAAGGGAAAAATTAACAAGTATACCAGAGTGTTTTCCACACTAAATAAAAACATATCCTTAGCTTAATTAGAACCAGTAAAACTCTTAAATAAATCTTTCAAGTTCTTAAACCATACTACAAAATGTGGTTTAATGTACAGAATTTTTACACACACACACACACACACACACGTGTGTATATATATATATATACGTGTGTGTGTATCTTTCTTTTAAAGAGAAACAAAATTATGTTTCAACATTATTCTCCGCCTTCTAGCTTCCTAAGCACTATACAAATTTTTCAGTACTTAGAATAAATTATGTTACAGCTTTCACAAAGAATTCAAATAACAAAATTTTTCTCATTGTCCTTGCAGTAAATCCACTTTTGTTTAATTTCTTTCTTTAACCTAACCTTTAACAGTTCCAAAAATTTATTTATTATTTTCACTTTGTCATCTTCGGTAGAGTACTATGGCATCATAGCTCACAGCAATCTCAAACTCTTAGGCTCAAGTAATCCTCTTGCTTCACCCTCCCAAGTAGCTGGACTACAGGTGCCTGCCACAGTACCCAGCTATTTTATAAAGCCTCTTGCTCAGGGTGGTCTTGAATGCGTGAGCTCAGGCAATCCACCCACCTTGGCCTCCCAGAGTGCTAGGACTACAGGTGCAAGCCACTGCGCCTAGCTCAAAAATTATTTCATATTTAAAAATTAAGTCTAGGCTGGGCATAGTGGCTTACGTCTGTAATCCTAGCACTCTGGGAGGCCAAGGAAAGAGGATCACTTGAGGTAAGGAGCTCGAGAACAGCCTAAATAAGAGGATACTCTCTACTAAAAACAGAAAAATTAGCTGGGCATATGTAGTCTCAACCAATCAGGAGGCTGAGGCAAAAAGGATCACTTGAACCCAGGAGTTTGAGGTTGCTCTTAGGCTGATGCCACAACACTCTAGCCTGAGGCAACAGAGTGAGAGTCTATCTCAAAAAAAAAATAATAATAATAAATAAAAATCAATTCTAGCCATGAAATACATTCACAAATATTTAAATAACAAATGCAATCTCAATGTATACACTATATTATTCCTTCACTGAATTTTCCTTTCATTTCTATGTTATATGTAAGACACAAATGTTATTAAGTAGAGGCATGGAACATTGTAATCATACTACAGAGCCATAATCAACTTGGTCATACTGGGCTACTGATTTTCAGAAACACTACCATATACAAATAATAAATGTAAATTTGTTACATCACTACAACTTTATAAATCTGAGGTTTATATTACATTGACAGGTATGGTTATCTCCTAAAAAAACAAAAGACAAAACACACTAATCAGGTAAGTTTAACGTGTACATTTCCTTATTCAAATCTTTTATCAAAACAACACAGTAACTGTTTTTCGGTTATTTCTCAAGTTAAAAAGAAAAAAAATCAGCATAAAATGACAAATCCTTGCTGAGCACAACTTTAAGGAAATAGTTAACAAAAGGATCAAATTTCCACACCCACACCTTCGAAACCATTTTCCTGACCTCCTTAAGTTGATCTGTACTGCCCCAGGATGCGGAGCGCTTGTGAGACCCTTTCTTCTTTTCAGCATATTCTTCAGCCCATGCACTCTCTGTCTATAGGAGAGAGGTATTTTAACAGAAATCATTTAAAAATAATGTATACAATCAATGTAACCTGACTGTGTACCCTAAATGAATCCCCAACAATAAAAAAATTAAAATAATGTATACCATATTTTTTCTATTATTACATATTCCCACTAAAGAAGTTAGATATTAGAAAATATTTTAAATAACACAAATTATTCTTAATTCTCCTCATATCAATTATTAATTACATGCAGTATCTCAGCCTACTTCATTTCTATTATTATAAAAAATTAATGATTACTTTTACATAATTGTAATTATACTATACATAAAGCATTTACTGAACAAAGTTAACTATAGAGATGTATGCTAATAATAGCTAACATTCCTGCGCTAAAAGTAAATTAATGTTGCATGCCACAGTTCAAGTGGCATGTGCTTTCATATGCTAAAGTAAAAGTTCAAAGTGCTGTGCTTTCATATGCTTTACCCAACATGACACATAAAAGTTGCTGAAGGTCTCACAGCTAGGAAGGGGCAAAGCCAAGAAATAAACCTAGAGCTCATTAAAAATTTAAATTCTATACTATGTCTTGTCTTACTTTAAGAATTACAGAGAATAGCCTCCCTACCCTCCCACCCCCCATCAAACACTAAATCTTTAGTGGTTATACAAAACCCAGAATTTGAAAACCATGTACTGGAAAAGAAAATACAAATGAATTCTTATCTAATCAAACTATGCGCAATCTCATCCATAACAAGAGAAATGCAAATTAACACTTCACTTACAGCAAGCAATTCATTAACACAAATTGTCCAACATAGCTGGAGTGTACATTAGTACACTAATAAATGCACATACTGCTGGACACAGCAAACCTTTTTTGGTAATTTAGGCTGTAGATGTGAAAAATGGACATTTTTATGTATAAAATGACACATTCATATTATTCTTTATAGCATTATTCTTACAAGTAAAAGACTGACACAACATAAACAAATTAGATTATTTAGGCTTGGCTAAGTAAATTATGGTGTATATTTATGACAGAATACTGAGCAACTATAAAAATATCAGTAAGGAAATTCACAACATACAGCTATAAAATAATCTCCATGATATACTATTAAGTCCAAAACCTCAACACTCAGTACAGTGTGTATAACAACTGCTTTTATAAGGACTACTAAAAAATATATAGAATGGAACCTCCATAATTGACCACCTCTTTAAGTTGACCTAATTTTCATAGACTGGACATGTACCACATGTACTCAATGGAAAATGACCTCTACATATTAAGTCTCTTGGCTACTTGAACTGTGGCATGCAACATTAATTTACTCTCTATAACTTGACCAGTTAAGCCCACTCAACACAAAGGGGTAGAAAGTGTGGGCTTTGCCCCTAACTGTATTACTTTTTCTTTAGTCTAAATTCTTTTTTCATGTTTTATTATTATTACATGTTGAATTACGTCTAATGTCCTATTGTTTATCACATGTTGCAGAAGATTTTTTTCAACAAAAAGGACTGGTCTGACGGTGGCACCCGTAGCTCAGTGAGTAGGACACTGGCCACGTATTCCAAGGCTGGCGGGTTTGAGCCTGTCCTGGGCCTGCTAAACAACAGTGACAATTGCAACCAATAAAATAGCCAGGCACTGTGGCAGGTGCCTGTATTCCCAGCTACTTGGGAGGCTGAGGCAAGAGAATCACTTAAGCCCAAGAGTTTGAGGTTGCTGTGAGCTGTTATGCCCTGGCACTCTACCAAGGGCAACACAATGAAACTCTGCCACACACAGACACACACAAAAAGACTGTCCGGAACTGTAGGTACACCCTATAAATACTGAAAAATTTTACTGTTAATTGAGACATGATGGCCCAAAAGAAAAAACTCAAATACCTGACACTGAAGGAAAAGGTTAATGTTTTGTATCTTCTAGAAAGCAGCAGCCAAAGAAAGATGGCAGAACACCTTGGTGTTAAGCAAGACTATAGTTAGCAACATCCAAAAACACAAACATGAGTACCTGGAGAGATATGGGAAGGAAAGTGGAGACCTACAATGGAAAAGGAGGAAAATTTCCCTCAATGAAGTGAAAGAAGCCACGTTAAACTGGTTCAAACAAATTAGGGTAGTTAATGCCCAATCTCCAGGCCAATGATCCAAGAAGTTGCTAAAATATTCACACAGGAATTTAGAGTGGCAGATTTCCAAGCATGACGTGGTTGGCTTGAGAAATGTAAACTGTGAAATAAGATCTCCCAGAAAGTCATGTGGTGAATCCAGTGAAGTTCCAATAGCAGTTGTGGGAGGGTTCATAAAAAAGTTCCCAGACTTTGCCAGAAGTTTCAAAGATGGTAACATCTTGACAACTACAACCAAAAAATAACCAGGCGCTATGGAGGGCGCCTGTAGTCCCGGCTCCTTGGGAGGCTGAGGCAAGAGAATCACTTAAGCCCAAGAGCCCAAGAGTTTGAGGTTGCTGTGAGCTGTGATGCCACAGCACTCTACTTAGGGCAATACAGTGAGACTCTGTCTCAAAAAAAAAAAGGATGATGACATCTTTAATGCTAATGGAGTGTGAACTCAAAAATTTCTCAAGGCAATTCCTGACAGGAGCCTCGTCATAAAGGGTAACAAAGGTAAAGAGTGAAAAACTTTCCAAAGAATGTTTCACAGTTCTTCTCAACTGTAGAGAAACTAAAGCCTCAATGACTGGCAAATTAGCAAAGCCACATGCATTCAAGAACTTGAAGTCTGAAGACCTCCCATCACTTGGAGATCAAAGAAATGCGCATGGATGACTGGTAACCTATTTGAGTGGGTGAGGAATATGACCAAGAAATGAAGAAGAAACCTAGTCTACTGACAGAAAGTCAACTATCCTGGCCACCCACAAGTGAATCATTTCACAAATGGGACACTGATATTTCTGCCTCAAAACACAGATACAACCTCAAAAATCCAACCTCTTGATGGAGGCATTGTCAAAATATTTGAAATACACTAATGAGCCCAGCTCCTGTGGTGGGTCATTATAAATCACAAACCTGTGGTTCACCTGCTGTGGATGCTGTCCTCTGGATCATTCTGTTTGGAATAAAGTTCAGCCAGAAACAATACAGAAGTGTTTTAAACAAGTTGGATTTCTTAAATCCAACCCAAAAGCAAGATGTTTTGGTCCTATCAGACAGTCCATCTCCCATGGCAGAATTTGAGGGAGTACGTTTTGAAGGTTTTGTTGTAATGGATGTTGAGGTGGCAATCTATAATGAATATAACCCAGAAGCAATTTTCCAAGCAATATTGACCGAAGTACAGAGCACCATGAAAGTGCATGAAGCAAATGATGAAGTTGAAAAGGCAAGGGAGGATGACAGAGAAATTGCAGTCTCCAAAAGAGGTTTTCAGGCATCCAATAATGCAGCTCATCATGTCTGTGGAAAAATGTCCAGGTATGCTAAGTGGTGTAGCTAGCACTGGAAGTGCTTTCTCCACTTGTTTGTAATAAGAAACAGACCAAGATTGACTTTTTTTTTCAGAAAGAATGATTAAACAATGAGAAAATAGTAAATGTATTATGTATGATACTGTATGTATGATTTTACTGTACTTTGATTATTTATGATTTTTATATGATATTATTTACTAAAAACTACACAAATAAAGTACATGGGGCCAGGTGCAAAGGCTCATGCCTATAATCCTAGCACTGGGGGAGGCCAAGGCAGGTGGATTGCTTGAGCTCAGGAGTTTAAGACTAGCCTGAGCAAGACAGAGACCCCATCTCTAAAAATAGACAGGCACTGTGGCAGGTGCCTATAGTCCCAGCTATTTGGGAGACAAGAGGATCACTTGAGGCCAGGAGTTTGAAGTTGCTGTGAACTATGACACCACAATACTCTACCAAGGGTGACAAAATGAGACTCTGTCTCATGTATGTATCAGCACAATAGGCATAGTTCCTTATGTTAACCAGCTCTGTACATTCACCAGCTATTTACCATCACTTGGGCGATCTATTATATATGTATATGAATTACCTCTGGGAGAATATATATGGTAACAAAGGAAATCAATACCAGTGGCTGCCTCCTGGTATTCTGTACCTCTTGAATTTTGTAGTATATGGATGAATGACTATACAGCCTATTCAAAGAAAATTAAAAAGTAGCAAAAAAAAAAAATGTGTACAGTTTAAGTTTCCTTTCCACCTTTCTTTCTTTCTTGGAGATAGGGGTAGAATGCAGTGGCATTATCATAGAGCAGTACAACCTCAAACTACTGGTCCTCCCACCTTCATCTCCTAAGGCTGGCTAATTTTTCTATTTTTTTCCCAGCCTCATCTACTGGCCTCAACCAATCTTCTAGGCTCAACTTCCAAACTGCTAGGATTACAGTCATGAACCACTGCTCCCAGTCTTTGCACTCTTAACCTACCAATAACTAATTATAAAATGCTCTAGTTTCAAATGGGGAAGAAAAGGAAAAGTATTCCAAAGTCAAGCAACTGTGATCCTTATCAGTCATTGCTCAGATCTGGATCTACTCTTTATAGCTAAGATAGATGCCATTCCACAAGGATCCTTAAATACTGAACCAGAAGGAAGGGTTGCAATTCAGCCAATTCCTCAGCAATCTATGCCTTCTTTCATCCTAAACTCCACTTTCACTTTTTTTTTATTTTTTTTGGAGACAGAGCCTCAAGCTGTTGCCCTGGGTAGAGTGCCCTGGCACCAAGCAACTCTCCTGCCTCTGCCTCCCAAGTAGCTGGGACTACAGATGCCTGCCACAACACCTAGCTATTTTTTTGGTTGCAGTCGTCATTTTGTTTGGAGGGCCAGGGCTGGATTCGAACCCGCCAGCTCAGGTATATGTGGCTGGCGCCTTAGCTGGTTGACCCACAGGTGCCGAGCCTCCACTTTCACTTTTGTACTATCCAGTGATGCAATAAGTCCTAGAGGTGATCCCTATTGTGCTTGTTATTTCTCCTACTAGGGTATACAGGCTTTATATGTTAATTTTTAAGACAACTGTCACAAAGACCAACCTGTAACTAGAGCCACAGAGCATAACGTATCAAAATCAAAAGTAATGATCTTAACACTAAAAAATTTTACTTTATAACCAATTCTTGCTGATAAGGAGCACAGTAAGGTTAGACTACATTATGTTGGTGTTAAACCCATAATTATTAAGTCACAGGAGATTACATATGTTAGTGTTAAACCCATATTTAAGACCTAGATAATCATATAATATCTTTGTCAATTTAAACAATATATTTGTTGTATACGAATTTTAATTTCCTCATTTATAAAAGAGGAATATTATCTACCTACTAAAATTGTAAGATGAATTAAAGGAGTTAATATATGTAAAGGTTTAATTTTTAAGCACAATGCCAAAAAAAAAATTACTCAATACATATTAATAATTATTTTCATCCTATTATGCCAAGTAGTCATAACTTATTTTGCTATCTCTGTGGTCACAGACATATACGAGAAAATGCAAAAAAGTTTCTGATTAAAAAAAAAAATGACTGAGGGCCACACGTGATGATTCACGCCTGTAATCCTAGCTCTTGGGAGGCCAGGGCAGGTGGATTGCCTGAACTCACAGGTTCAAGACCAGCCTGAGCCAAAGCCAGAGCATGATCTCATCTCTAAAAATACCTGGGTGTTGTGGCAAGTACTTATAGTTCCAGCTACTCCAAGTACTCCCAGCTACTCGGGAGGCTGAAGCAAGAGAATCACTTGAGTCCAAGAGTTTGAGGTTGCTGTAAGCTATGACACCATAGTACTCTACTGAGGGCAACAATGTTAAGATTCTGTCTTAACATAAATAAATAAATAAATAAATATGGCTGAGTCATAATTTTAAGTAAAAAGGGAGACAGAATAGAAATAGAGTTAGATTTGTTCTTTTTTTTTTTTTTTTG
>NW_003852408.1:28313037-28319334 GCF_000181295.1 Otolemur garnettii
TTTTTCAGAAGTTCTAATCAAATGAAAACAACAGACTTTAGCAAACACTGTAAATGGGGAGAAACAAAGCCTGGTTCTTGAGGATAGTCTATGGGCTGGCATGTCTTTGAATGGAAGATAAAACAAAAAGGGTAAGAGGATGAACATGTACTTTGTAAATGTCTACACATGTTACTACTTTTACACTCTAAATCCAAAAAAGAAACAACTCACACATTTTACATTTTAGAATACTATTAATAGTTAAACAAACTACCAGCGAAGATCATGATGAAGACCTCCAAATTAAAGAATTGCTTAAAGTTTTATATTTGTATTTTAGACTTCAGCTCAGTTTTTAACTTATAGATATTACTTATTGATTTTCTCAAATATAGTTTGGAAAAAAAGCCGGATTATACTTCTCTCTACATGGAAGGGAGATCTTAGAGATAAGAGAATATATGAGAATATATACAGACAGTTCTATCCTTAATACATCAAGGAAAAAACAAGGTTGCAAAAGAATGTATAGAAAAAAAATCTTGTGTGAAAAGAAAAAAATCAACTTTTCTTTTTTTTCCTCAACCTCAAAATTTCCTCAACCTCAGCCTCAACCAGAAAAATAAGTGATTCAGGCAAGGATCATCAATTGATACGTATCAAAACCATTCAGTAAAAAGCAAAAATATGTCACAGCATTAGTTTCCAAAAAAAGTTACCAGGGGACAGGATATTCATGTGGTACCAAAAATTACCCCATAAATTACTTGCTAACTGCAAAAGGAAAAATTTTGTTCCATTTACAAATGTGTAAGATAATTCATTTTTTGTAAAACCCTTAATGTTATTAAGGAAAAAAGTATGAGAATGAGCTTCTAGATTAAAAGAGAAACCAAGTACAATACATGAATGTTGGATCAGATCCTAGTTAAAAAAAAAAAAGACATTAAGGAAATTTTAATATGAACTGAATGTTACACGATAATACCAAATTGTTTATTTTGTTGGGTGATGTAATGCTACTATGGGTATACATAATCGGAAATATTCTTGGGAGATGAATGCTGAAACTATATATGATGATATTACAGTAGTATCATCATCAGATGCTAGAACAAAAAGTTTGCTGGGAAATAGGATACTTAGAGTCTCAAATATTTTTCAACAAATTACTCATTAGTTAACAAAGAGCATCTGGGCTCGGCGCCTGTGGCTCAAGTGGCTAAGGCGCCAGCCACATACACCTAAGGTGGTGGGTTCGAATCCAGCCCAGGCCCGCCAAACAACAATGATGGCTGCAACTGAAAAAAATAGCCAGGCATTGTGGCGGGCGCCTGTGGTCCCAGCAACTTGGGAGGCGGAGGCAGGAGACTCGCTTGAGCACAGGAATTGGTGGTTGCTGTGAGCTATGCCACAGCACTCTACCCAAGGGGACTGCTTGAGGATCTGTCTCAAAAAAAAACCAAAAAACCAGAGCATCTGGTAGATCAACCTTACCATCACAGACTTCATATACCTCAAGCATAGACAGGAATACAACATTACATGTAGTATTCCTGACAAAATTATACTTATTTCAAAATAATCAGGAAGAAACCGATAAAGTCAAGTTGAGAACACTGAACAAAAATACTGGTCTATACTCTTAGAAAATCAATGTTCTGCCAGGTGTGATGGTTCATGCCTGTAATCCTTGCACTCTGGGAGGCTGAGGCAGGTGGATTGCCTGAGCTTGGAAGTTTGAGACCAGACTGAGCAAGAATGAGGCCCTTGTCTCTATCAAAGATAGAAAAACTAGCCAGGCATTGTGGCAGGTGTCTATAGTCCCAGTTACCAAAGAGGCTGAGACAAGAGGATTTCTTGAGCCCAAGAGCTTGAGGCTGCTGTGAGCTATGATGCCACGGCATTCAACCCCCAGGTGACTGAGTGAGACTCTGTCACAAAAAACAAACAAAACAAAATAAGAACAACAACAAAAAACAAAAAACTCAATGTCCTCTGAGAGGCAGAGGTGGATAGATTGCTTGAACTCAGGAGTTCGAGACCAGCCAGAGCAAGAGCAAGACCCCATCTCTACAAAACAGGAAGAACTAGCCAGGCATGTGCCTGCAGTCACAGCTACTTGGGAGGCTGAGGCAGGAGGATCTCTTGAACCCAAGAGTTTGAGGTGGCTGTGAGATATGTGATGCCACACCACTCTATATCCAGGGTGACAAAATGAGATTGTCTCAAAAGAAAAAAAAATAATGTCATAAAAGACTCTTAAAAAAAAAAGTTATCAAAGGCTGAGGAACTGTCCCAAATTAAAGATGCTGTCCCTTGAAGAGACATGATATCTAAATGCCATGTGTGCTCTTTGACTGATTTGCTTTACCGAGGAAACTGCCACAGCGGATATAACTGGTGCAACTGAAAAACTATGAATATATACCATATATAATAGTATTATGTCAATGTCAATCTCCTGAAATCAACAATTATATTAGTAATATTTTTTAAAGTCCTTGTTCATATAAATGCTGAAATAAATTTAAGAAGTTAAAATATCTGTAATCTATTAACAACCAGCAAATACTAAGAGAAATAACATAATTACATATACAGACAGTAAAATAAAGCAAAATGTGGCAAACTTTAGTTTGTAAACATCAGTGAAGGATATAATAGTGTTGAATAATATTCTTGCAACTTTTCTGCAAACTTGGTACTTTTTTCCAAAATAAAAACTTGAAAAAGGTTATTAGGTAAATTATTCAAGTAAATGATACTAATTTTAAGTATGAAAATTAACTAAAAGAGAAGGAAAGTAGTATCAGTTTCTACAGAACAAATTAAAGATAATGAAAGTAAAACTATTAATAACCAAGACAAATAAAAGCAAACATAAAGAGCAACGATAGCCCGGCTACTTTCAGTGATAAGACATTTAAGACGGAAAAAAAATACTTAGCAAAGTCATTAATTTTACTTATATCCCCAACTCAAAAGATAACTGCTTTCCTTAAATAAGAAGCTGTGCTTTGATTATAGGAATACTCACAATACTGATAAAAAGTAAAACTGAGAGTTTTTTTTTTTTTTGAGACAGAGCCTCAAACTGTAGCCCTGGTTAGAGTGCCATGGCATCACTGCTCACAGCAACCTCCAACTCATGGGCTTAAGCAATTCTTTGCTTCAGCCTCCCAAG
The DNA here is from genome assembly GCF_000181295.1 of Otolemur garnettii. Classification (NCBI taxonomy): domain Eukaryota; kingdom Metazoa; phylum Chordata; class Mammalia; order Primates; family Galagidae; genus Otolemur; species Otolemur garnettii. The sequence goes on from NW_003852408.1 coordinate 28,316,207, forward strand.
TAGCTGGGACTATAGGCGCCCAGTTATTTTGCTGTTGTTGTCACTGTTGTTTGGCAGGCCTGGGCTGGATTCGAACCCGCCAGCTCTGGTGTTATGTGCCTGGTGTCTTAGCCACTTGAGTTACAGGCGCCAAGCCTAAAACTGAGTTTTAATTAAATATGTTTCCCTCAACCTCCAGAAAAATAAGTGATTTAAGCAAAGATCAATGGATACAAAAAACATTCAGTAAAAAGTAAAAATCTGTCACAGGATTACTTTCAATTTTGTGGCCTTGCTTTGTATATTAGAAAGCATGTACTAATATATCAGACACTGGACTAGGGATTGCTGGCGAGAATGTAAAAGAAATATAGTTCTTATTCTTGAAGAGCTTCTTTTAGGAGAAAAGGAATAAAAGCTAATTATGGTATCATATGATGATAGAAAGCCACCTACCCCACAACCGAAAAGACTGGGGATGACAATAAGCAAAGTTTAAATAGGATACGGAGATATTATGAGTCTCAAAGTATGACTTACCCAGGCAAATGGTAGGAAAAATATCCCAAACAAACTAAAGAAGCTGGTAAGCATCAATGAATAGAGTACATAGGGCACTGATAATTCATTATTGAGAACTGGAATACACTTCCAAAATCATTTTTAATGAGATTTAAAAAATACATTTAATGACTCTCTGATGAATACAGATACAAAAAAATCCTCAACATAGCACTAACAAAACCAAAGCAAATTTTAAAAAATCATATCCATGACTAAGGAATTTATCCCTGGGATGTAAAGATGGTAAACTAAAATCAATTAATGTAACAAACCACATTAACAGAATAAAAGAAAAAAACTATATGATCATTTCAATAGCCAATGATGCAAAACTAAAAGCTTTTCCTCTAAGATCAGGTATAAGGCAAGGATGCTCACTGTCACTACTTTGATCATGAAATTCTATTCTAAGGATTTATCCATGAACTCACAATTGAGTGCACAAAGACCTATAGGCTGGGCATGGTAGCTCATGCCTGTAATAATAGCTCTCTACACAGGGTTACAGAGTAAGACTCTGTTCTCAAAAAAAAATAATTTTTAAAAAGTGGAAAATGCCAACTGTTGCTGAAAATAGGGGAAAACTGAAATCCTCACTGATTGCTGGTGAGAATGTAAAATGATACAGCTGCTATGGAAAAGCTAAACAAAGAATTATCACATGACCCAGAAAGTGCCACTCCTTGATATTTATCAAAAGGAAATGAAAGCAAGGATTCATACAGATATTTACATGCCAATATTCACTACAGCCAAAACGCAGAAACAACCCAAATATCCATCACCAGATGAATGGATAAACCCAAGGTGGATAAACCACAAGTGGCATATCCACACAATGGAATGTTACCCATTAAAAGAAGTTCTGATACATGCTACAACATGGATGAACCTTAAAAACATTATGTTGAGTGAAATGAGTCAGATACAGAAGGATAAATTTTATGTGATTCCACTAAGATGAAATGAAATATCTAGAACAGGTAAATTAGTGAAAACAGAAAGTAGAACAGTGGGTTAATTATAGTGGGTAGCGCTCAGAGGGATAGGGAGGATGAGGAGTTATATAACTTCGGTCTGGGGGATGAAAAAGTTCTGAAAATATAGCAATAGTTGCTCAACACTGTGAATGTAATTAATGCCACTAAATTGTACACAAGCATTCCTTGGAGATAACCGGGGGTTCAATTCCAGACCACAACAAGAAAATAAATATCACAAAAAGGCAAGTTATATGAATTTTTCCTTTTCCCAGTGCATATAAAAGTTATTTTTATACTATCTATATAATGTATCCATTAAGTGTGCAATAGCATTACATCTAAAAAATATACATGTATCTGCACTGAAAATATTCTATTAATAAAAATGCTAGTATCATCTAAGCCTTCAGTGAATCATCTTTTTGCTGGTGGAAAGTCTTGCCTCAATATTACCATCTGCTGATTGATCAGGGTGGTGGTTGCTGAGAAGTGGGATGGCTATAGCAATTTCTTAAAATAAACAACAATGAAATGTGCCAAATCAATTGACTTCCTTTCACAAATGACTTTTCTGTAGCATTCTTCCATTAAGAAGAGCATCTAGGCTCAGCACCTGTGGCTCAAGTGGCTAAGGCACCAGCCACATACACCTAAGGTGGCGGGTTCGAATCCAGCCCGGATCCGCCAAACAACAATGACGGCTGCAACCAAAAAACAGCCAGGCGTTGTGGCGGGCGCCTGTGGTCCCAGCTACTTGGGAGACTGGGACAGGAGACTCACTCGAGCCCAGGAGTTGGAGGTTGCTGTGAGCTGTGACGCCATAGCACTCTACCCAGGGGGATAGCTTGAGGCTCTGTCTCAAAAAAAAAAAAGAATGGCATCTAGAGGGATGCAAGGCTGGTTTAATATACACAGGTCTATAAACATTATTCACTGTATCAACAGAAGTAAAACCAAAGACTATATGATCCTCTCAATAGATGCAGAAAAAGCATTCGATAAAATCCAGCATCCTTTTCTAATTAGAACACTGAAGAGTATAGGCATATATGGCACATTTCTGAAACTGATGGAAGCTATCTATGACAAACCCTTACTGAATGGAGTAAAACTGAAAGTTTTCCTCTCCGAACTGGAACCAGACAAGGTTGTCCTCTGTCACCATTAGTATTCAACATAGTGCTGGAAGTTCTAGCTAATACAATTAGGCAAGACAAGGAAATAAAGGGCATCCAAATGGGAATAGAGGAGGTCCAACTCTCCTTTTTTTCTGACCATATGATCTTATACTTAGAGAACCCCAAAGACTCAACTACAAGACTCCTAGAAGTCATCAAAAAATACAGTAATGTCTCAGGATATAAAATCAATGCCCACAAGTCAGTTGCCTTTAGATATACCAATAACAGCCAAGATGGGAGGCTAATTAAGGACACAACTCCCTTCACCATAGCTTCAAAGAAAATGAAGTATCTAGGAATATACCTAACAAAGGAGGTAAAGGACCTCTGCAAAGAAAATTATGAAATCTTAAGAAAGGAAATAGCAGAGGATATTAACAAATGGAAGAATATACCATGCTCATGGCTGGGAAGAATCAAC
>NW_003852408.1:28319566-28326963 GCF_000181295.1 Otolemur garnettii
TCATTGTTGTTTGGCGGGCCCAGGCGGGATTCGAACCTGCCACCTTAGGTGTATGTGGCTGGCACCTTAGCTGCTTGAGCCACAGGCGCTGAGCCGCCATCCCTATTAAAATGCCAACATTGTATTTTCAAGACTTGGAAAAAATGATTCTGCATTTTCTATGGAACCAGAAAAAAAACCGTATAGCTAAGGCAATTCTTAGCAATAAAAACAAAGCTGGGAGCATCACCATACCAGATTTTAGGCTGTACTACAAAGCCATAGTGGTCAAGACAGCATGGTACTGGCACAAAAATAGAGACATAGACATTTGGAATTGAATAGAAAACCAGGAAATGAAACTAACATCTTACAACCATGTAATCTTTGATAAACCAAACAAGAACATACACTGGGGGAAAGACCCCCTATTCAATAAATGGTGCTGGGAGAACTGGATATCCACATGCAAAATACTGAAACTGGACCCGCACCTCTCCCCACTCACAAAAATTGATTCAAGATGGACAAAGGACTTAAATTTAAGACATGAAACAATAAAAATCCTCAAAATAAGTATAGGAAAAACACTGGAAGATATTGGCCTGGGGAAAGACTTCATGAAGAAGATTGCCATGGCAATTCCAACAACAATAAAAATAAACAAATGGACTTAAACTGAAAAGCTTCTGTACAGCTAAGGCAACAACAACCAAAGCAAATAGACAACCTACACAATGGGAAAGGACATTTGCATATTTTTAATCAGACAAAAGATTGATAAATAGGATCTATAGAGAACTCAAATTAATACACATGAAAAAAGCCAACAATCCCATATATCAATGGGCAAGAGACATGAATGAACCTTCTCTAAAGAAGACAGATGAATGGCTAACAAACATACGAAAAAATGCTCATCATCCCTAATTATCAGAGAAATGCAAATCAAAACCACCCTGAGATACCATCTAATCCCAGCGAGAATGGCCCACATGACAAAACCTCAAAACTGTAAATGCTGGCGTGGATGTGGAGAGAAGGGGACACTTTTACACTGCTGGTGGGACTGAAAACTAATACAACCTTTTTGGAAGGGAGCATGGAGAACCCTCAAAGAACTCAAACTAGACCTCCCATTTGATCCTGCAATCTCATTACTGGGCAGCTACCCAGAGAGAAAAAAATCCTTTTATCATAAGGACACTTGCACTAGACTGTTTATTGCAGCTCAATTTACAATAGCCAAAATGTGGAAACAGCCTAAATGCCCACCAACCCAGGAATGGATTAACAAGCTGTGCTGTATGTATACCATGGAATACTATTCAGCTATTTAAAAAAATGGAGACTTTACCGCCTTTGTATTAACATGGATGGAAGTGGAACACATTATTCTTAGTAAAGCATCACAAGAATGGAGAAGCATGAATACTACGTACTCAATTTTGATATGAGGACAATTAATGACACGGTAGGGGTAGGGGAAGGGAAGAGCAGAGAGAGGAAGGAGAAGGGAAGAGTGGGGAAGGGAAAAGCAGAGAGAGAAGGAGGGAGGGGCGGGGTCTTGGTGTGTGCCAGTCCTTTTGGGGGCAAGACACGATTGTTAAGAGGGACTTTACCTAACAAATGCAATCAGTGAAACCTTGTTTCTTATACACTCAATAAATCCCCAACAATAAATTAAAAGAAAAAAAGAACGGCATCTAGAATGGTAAATCCTTTCTAGAAAGTTTTCAATTTACCTTCCCTATATCCATCAGAGAAATCACCATGTTAAGACTAGAATGTCAAAATTACTCCTTAATCCATGTGCTACAGAATAGATGATGTGTTGGCAGGCATGAAAACATTAATCTCCCAGCACATCTCCATGACCAGGTGCATTATTAATAAGCAGTAATATTTTAAAAGGAATCTTTTTTTCTGAGCAGTAAGTCTCAAAAGTGGGCTTACAATATTTAATAAACCATGCTGTAACACAGATGTGCTGTCATCCAGGCTTTGTTGTTCCATTTCTATAATATAGGCTGAGTAGATTTAGCATAGTTTTTAAGAGCTCTAGGATTTTTGGAATGGTGAATGAGCACTGGCTTCAACTTAAAGACATCAGCTGCATTAGTCTTAATAATATGTATGTATGTCTGAACCCACTGAACTTGAAACTACAGGGGAAATAAAATACTGTAGAAATGCTTAAATAAACTTAAAAAACTTTAAACATGATACAGATTACGCAGGAAAAAACTAGAAACTGTACTCATTTTCCATATTATATGCCCTGTTAGAGATTTTAAATAATCACAGAGTTCCAAACTCTGGTCAAAACAGTCATAATTTCAGAAAAGACTGATTATTTTTGATGAGTACTGACTCTATGTTTTCATTTCTGTAGTTGCCACCAAGGTAATCTCAAATTGCCAAGGATCTAACAATAGGACTCAATTTCAAGAGTATCAAAACAGAAAACTGAGGCCACCAAGAACACCTGGAATTTTGAAAAACAACATGCAAATCCAAAAACCACTCCAAACTGTGTGTTTACTTGGTTCTGTAAAAGAACATTCGCTCAAAAAATGCTGGGGACAGCTCAACACTTGTAGCTCAGCAGCCAGGGCACCAGCCACATACACCAGAGCTGGCAGGTTCGAACCCAGCCTGGGCCTGCCAAACAACAATAACAACTACAACCAAAAAATAACCGGGCGTTGTGGCGGGTACCTGTAGTCCCAGCTATGTGGGAGGCTGAGGCAAGAGAATCACTTAAGCCCAAGAGTTGGAGGTTGCTATGAGCTGTGACGACACAGCAACAGTACTCTATCGAGGGCAACACAGACTCTGTTTCCAAAAAAAAAAAAAGAATGCTGGGGTCAAGAGACTACCAGTACTGTAAATTTGAATCAAGTCAAGATATACTTTAACTTATTTTCAACAATGAGTATAAAGAATCTTTAAATGTTTTCATTCTTCACTAGCAGTAAATCTGTAAGTGTTCTAACTCATTCACTCCTTTGCAAATATTACTTAAGCATTTAATCTATCAGGTAATACAGCAATGGACAGGTCAAACACAGTTCCTACCATCATGGGGCTTATTAGATAATGAGTATAAGAAATATTAATTTACACAAATATTTAATTAATTGTATTGTGGTAAAAACTATAAAAGAAACTCAATTAATGTACAGTCTTCAACTGACTGGATGATCTTGGACCTTAGCTTCCTTATCTGTAAAACTGGAAGACAGATCTGAAAAACTTAAGATTTTTTAAAATGAAAAAAATTTCATAAATCTAAAAGTATAAAACTTTGCTTCCAGGGCCCCTTTGTCATGTCAAGATAGATACTTCTACAGACTCTATCAGCAAAGTCATATAATCTTCATCTAACACATGAAGACTTTTGGCACAAAAACATAAATTTAGGTGGTAAAGTAATCTTTATTGTTAGAAATTTCTGTGTTCAAATTTCATATATAGAGGGTGCTAAAAAATGTATGCACATTTTAAGAAAGAAAAAACATTAAAATTGTAATACTCAATATATATTGATAACATTTGTTGTCTTGAATATTGTATCTTGTATCTCTTATAACTGCAAAAATCAAACCTGACTTGAGTTCTAGTAATGCTCAAGTATTACTCAACATACATCAAAATTATTTTAGAGTCTATTTAAAATGTATATTCCCAGGCCCCGACCAAGACCTACTACCCACTACCTGAAGTGAAGCCTGAGAATCTAAACTTGTGATTAGCTCCTCTGATAATTCTACTATACAATACTAGTATTTCAATAATTTCAACAGAGTAGAACAAATAATATTTATGAGAAATAGCTCCATAGTAAAACACTTTAGGATAAGAACTATAATAAACCTACCTGTGTAGCTTTGTCCCGCATGCATGGTGCAACTTGCCCATGACTATCACGAGGCCAGTGGCCAGCAAGATAAGGAGCAGCAAGAGTATCCAGGGAGGAAGTGCGCCGGATAATACTGGAGGGGCTTGAGGAAGGCTGTCGTGATTTGTCACCTAGATTTAAGACAAAAAAATTATTTAAAAAAGAAATTATAAGAGCCTGGCATGGAGAGCTCCTGCCTGTAACCTTAGCACTTTGGGAAGTCAAGGCCAGAGGATGACTTGGGGCTAGGAGTTCAAGATCATCATCAGCACAGTAAGATTCTGTGTCTACCAAAAAAATACAGAAATACAAAAACTACCTGGGCTTGCTCACGTCTCCCTGTAGACCCTGCTACTTGGGAGACCCAGGTAGGAGAATTGTTTGACCCTAGGAGTCTGAGGTTGCAGTAAACTACAATGATACCACTGCACTCTAGCCCTAGCAATAGAGTGAGACCTTGTCTCAATTTTTCTAAAAAAGGATTAGAAAGGAAACAAAGCAGAAGCTAAGTTTTAATTAATTTTTTTTTTTTAATTTGAGAAAGTCTCACTCACAGCAACCTCAAACTCTTAGGCTCAGGTGATCCTCTCGCCTCATCCTCCCAAGTAGCTATGACTACAGCACCCACCACAACCCCCTTTTCTATTTTTAGTGGAGACAGGTTCTCCCTCTTGCTCAGGCTGGTCTCAAACTCCTGAGCTCAGGCAATCCACCTGCCTTGGCCTCTCAAAGTGCTAGGATTACAGGCATGATCAGTCCCAAAGCTAAGTTTTAAACTATGGAGAAAGTTCTCCAACTTAAATAGAGTAGTTCTCCTTTATCCATGGCGAATACATTTGAAGACCCACAACAGATTCCTGAAACCTCTGATAGTACCAAACTCTATATATACTATGTATTTTCCTATATATACATACCTATGACAAAATTTTTGAGATTAACAACTAATAGTACTCTAGAACAATTATAACATTATATCAGCATAATTGCTTTTGCACACTGGGACCATTAAATAAAAGAGGGGTTACTTTAATACAAACATAATAATCCCACCAATAGCTGATGTGATTCCAAAACTAGTAAGTAGGCTCGGCACCTGTGGCTCAAGTGGCTAAGGTGCTAGCCACATACACCTAAGGTGGCGGGTTTCAATCCAGCCCGGGCCCGCCAAACAACAATTATGGCTGCAATCAAAAAACAGCCAGGCATTGTGGTGGGCGCCTGTGGTCCCAGCTACTTGGGAGGTGGAGGCAGGAGACTTGCTTGAGCTCAGGAGTTGGAGGTTGCTGTAAGCTGTGATGCCACAGCACTCTACCCAGGGGGACAGCTTGAGGCTCTATCTCCAAAACAAACAAACAAACAGAAAACTACTAAGGAACTGTCTGGGAACATATATAGCATGGATATACTGGACAAAGAACTGATTCACATTCTCTGTGGAGAGAGAGAGTCAAGAGGCTTCATCACACTAAGCAGAACGGTGTACAATTGATAATACACAAGCTGTTTATTTCTGGAATTTTTCCACTGAATCTTTTCCGACTGAGGCTGACCATGAGAAACTAAAATCACAGAAAGTGAAACCAGAGAATCATACTGACTGAAAACAAACAATCCCACCCCAGGCCTACCAAATCAAAATCTCTAGGGGTGGGCCCAGGAATTTCCTACAGAATTGATGTATACCTAGCATTCAAAAAATACTTAGCTTGAATAAAAATAAGACAGGATAAATCATGGGAAAATATAAAAAATTAGTAACAATGTTTCAAGTTATCCGACACTAACGTTTAAAATTAATACCGCGATATTCATAGAAACTTTCACAGGACAGATTATTAATGACGCAATTGCCTCACAACAGTACTAGCCCCTCCAAAAATCACTTGGAAGTCAAATTAATATCTTGTTAACTGATCTCTTTCCTTTAAGATTATCCTAGCAGATAGATAAACCAAATCAACTAAAAGAACAAACATCACCTTTGTAATGGGAGTAGGTTTAATTTCTGAGCAAATAAAGGGGATAGTTAACAATACATTAATTATCAGACATTCCATGTAAACTACAACAGTAAAAATACAATGGCAATACAGCAAATGTAAAATGTTAATGAGGAAAAATGTATACTAAAAGGTAGCTGTAGCAATAACATAACTGTTTGCTCCAAATAGTTTTCACTATAAGAAACTAAAACATTGTGAACATCAGATTTCTAGTTAATAATACAATAACTAACATTTTTCATGTATGAAAACTAAAATTCTATAACAATTCAAGCAAACTTTTGGTAACCTAAAATAAACTTTAAGGCTAGGCATGGTGGCTAACACTTTAGAAGGCTGAGGTGGCAAACTACTTCAGATCAGGAGTTTGATACCACTCTGAGCAAGAACAAGACTCCATCTCTACAAAAAAAATTGACAAAAAAATTAGCAAGGCATGGTGCTGTGGTTTCAGCTACTCCTGAATCTAAGGCAAGAAGATCCTTTGAGCCCACGAATCTGAGGTTACAGTGAGCTATGATGATGCCACTACACTCTACCCTGGGTCACAGAGCAAGATCCTAACTCAAAAAATAAATATCAAGTACTAGCCAACATCACACATGTGATTTACCAAATAAAAAAATAAACCTACGCATAGTCCTGCCTATAACTGCCGGTGAACAAGGAAAATATTAGGAATTATATTTCCTAAAAAATGGACCACATTAAAACTAAAATCAATCCCTATCTCTAAAAAAAGCTGGGTATTAATAGTGGGTGCCTATAGTCCCAGCTACCTGGGAGGTGGAAGCAAGAGAATCAATCCTGTGAGCCATGACATCACAGCTCTCTACTGAGGGCAACAGAGACTCTGTCTCAAAAGAGTCATTGGGCCCTGTACATAGTAGGCGCCCAACAAATTATTCTATAGTTTCCTTTTCCCAAAGAGACAGGTTTGGGATTCTCTTCAAGTCTGGTGGACACTAAGCTCTGGCCCTCCTGGCATCATGTTCTGTGGTGCAGCCTACCAGTATAGTCCAGCCTGGTGTTTGGCATGGAGCACATCATTCACTGGCTTTGAGCACACTGGCTTTCCCAAGGGGGACCTGAGAAGACCATGAAAAAAAAAAAAATCCAACTCCAGCAGGAAGATGGAGTCAGGACTTTGGAATGTTGTGAGTTAGAGGAAAAGATAAAGCAGGCTTCCTGCTTGGTCTCAGTGAACATGCTGTGTCCCACGCCTGGGATTTGGTGTCCAGTGGCTACTAAGGACAAAGCTGATTACAAAGGATACTTTTTTTTTTTCCCCGAGACAATCTTACTGTCACCCTTGGTAAAGTGCTATGATGTCACAGCTCACAGCAACCTCAAATTCCTGGGCTTAAGCGATTCTCTTGCCTCATCCTCCCAAGTAGCTGGGACTACAGGTGCCTGCCACACCACCTGGCTATTTTTTTGTTGTAATTGTCGTTGTTTGGCAGGCCTGGGCTGGGATCGAACCCACCAGCTCTGGTGTATGTGGCTGG
>NW_003852408.1:28327628-28332172 GCF_000181295.1 Otolemur garnettii
GCCTGTAGTCCCAGCTACTTGGGAGGCTGAGGCAAGAGAATCGCTTAAGCCCAAGAGTTCAAGATTGCTGTGAGCTGTTGACAGCACAGCACTCAACCAAGGGTGACATAGTGAGACTCTCTCATACACACACAAAAAAACCCTCAATGTCAAAAGGCATAATAAAACCATTTGGAAATTAATTACTACGTTTAAAACTTTAATCATTTATAAAGACCTCTTAAAAGGAATTGTAGAAAAAAGGAAACAACAAAATGTCCAAATTAAGAAGGTGACTGAATACATTTTGGCAGTCATATAATGTGATATCATAGGCCATTCAATAGAATAAACACATAGATGTATACATTCTGGTGTAAAGAGTCATTCATGATAAACTAAGTGAAAAAAGGCAAGTCCTCCCCACACATTTATAAAAGATATGATTCATCTTTTGTTTTAGAAAGTAATTAGATGCCTATAAATGTGTGTCAGTATATTTACTTTTAAAAATCTGGAAAACTATGCATACAACTTTTTGGGGATAGAATTACAGTTTTAATTTCTAATTTAGGTATTTCTATAATGCTTACATTTTTATAGGGGGTAAATTGTCAGAGAAATTATATCAATACAATAGAAACTGAGAAAACAACCACACTAAAGATATCTATAACCAAGGCATCTATCCAGAACCTAGACCACCACCTAAGCACCCACAAGCAAAGCCAAGGGTTCTTACCCCACATATGCTACAGATACACCCTTATAAGTAAGGGAGCGAGGAACCCTATCTAAAGAAAATTCAAAATTAAGAAGCAACAACTGCTTCAAATGAGAAGGAAACATAAAAAGTCAGAGCAAAAGGGTGCCTCCAAAAGGGCACACCAGCTCTCTAGCAACGGATAGACACTAACCAAAATGAAAATATTAACATGATAGAAAAAGAATTCCAAATATGGATTATCAGGAAGCTCAATGAGATCTAAGAGAAAATGGAAAATCAACTCAAAGAAACCAGAAAAACAATTCAGGAAAGGAATGAAAAAGTCACTAAAGAGATGAACATATTTAAAAAAAAAAAAAAAAAAGGGAAACAAAAACAACTTCTGGAAATGAAAACTTCATCGAAGGAATAAAAAACACAACGGAGGACGGTGCCTGTGGCTCAAGCAGTAGGGCGCTGGCTCCATATACTGGAGGTCGCAGATTCAAACTTGCCTTGGTCAGGCCCCAGCCCAAAACTGCAAAACAAACAAAAAAACCTACAATGGAAATTTTTAAGAATAGGCTACAACAGGCAGAATAAAGAATCTCCACGCTTTAAGACAACTCTTTTGAGTTAACTCAGTCAGAAATAAAGAGAAAAGGGTTAAGAGCAGCGATTCTCACCCTGTGGGTCATGACCCCTTTATAACAATGAAAATACATCTTGGCATTAGGAAGATTGAGAACCGCTGGTCTAGACTCACAGGCGTCCTCAAACTACAGCCCAGCCCACAGGCCACATGCAGCCTGCCTAGGACATTTATCTGGCAGGCCGGGTGTTTTTGCCGCCACTGCCTGTCCTGCTTAGCAGCCATCTCATCCTGGGGCCTGCAGTCCAGCCTTCCAACGGTCTGAGGGACCGTGAACTGGCCCCATTTTAAAAGTTTGAGGAACCCGTGGTCTAAAGGAATGAACAAATCTTACAAGAATATGGAATTATGTAAAATGGGCAAATACAGTATTGCCCCTGAATTCGAGAGACCAGAACTCAAACAATTTGGAATCCCAACAAAAAATTCAAGCAAATTTTGCCTAAAATCAGAACACTGCTTTGGAATCCAAATGTTCGGCACGTTGTCTATATGTTTTGTTTTGGTTTTTGGTTTTTTTTTTTGAGACAGAGCCTCAAGCTGTCCCCCTGGGTAGAGTGCCGTGGCATTACAGCTCACAGCAACCTCCAACTCCTGGGCTCAAGCGAGTCTCCTGCCTCCGCCTCCCAAGTAGCTGGGACCACAGGCGCCCGCCACAACGCCCGGCTATTTTTTGGTTGCAGCCGTCATTGTTGTTTGGCGGGTCCGGGCTGGGGATACGAACCCACCACCTTAGGTGTACATGGCTGGCGCCTTAGCCCATTGAGCTATAGGCACCGAGCCCTATGTGTTTTTATACATACGTTTCCCCAGCATTTGGGCTACCCACACGCTTTGTCATTCAGTTCGTTGTTGGAAGCTGTAGTGAAAGCATTTTGTGTGATTTTTGCTAATTTTATGTCTGAGACTGTTTTATTATTTTTTTCTATAATAACAACTAAGTGTATTTTCCATGGGTTCTAAAAAGTGTAATGAGGAAAGTAAGAGTAAGAGGAAAGCTGTTAGAGCTACAACTGAAGTTATGAAAGATCTTATCACTGAACATGAAAGCAGTATACGTGTGGTTGATCTCAATACTATGCTCAGGATGCCTAAATTGTCTGAGTAATTCTGAAAAATAAAGAAGCTATCAAAGAACTGATGTGGTGAAAGTGGTTACAACACCGACCTCTAGTAGATGGAAAAGTATGGAAGACATGGAAAAACTACTTAGTTTGAATTAATGAAAAACAGCTGGCTGGTGATGCAATTTCTGAGATTATAATCTGTGAGAAAGCCAAAGTCCTCCACAATGATTTAGAGAAAGGCATGCCTGATACTTAGTGCTCAAGAGTTTAAAGCCAGTAGGGGGTGGTTTGAGAACTTTAAGAAAAGGACTGGGATCCATAGTGTTGTTATGCATGAAGAAGCTGCCAATTCTAATTGGGAAGCAGCAGAAAAGCTTGTAGTTTGTGGAGTTTTAAGTCTGTGAACTGGCCAGGCCTGGTGGTTCACACCTGTAATCCTAGCACTCTGAGAGGCCAAAGCCAGTGGATTGCCTGAGCTCACAGGTTGGAGACTAGCCTGGACTAGAGAGACACGTTGTCTCTAAAAATAGGCAGACATTGTGGTACCTGTAGTCTCAGCTACTCAGGAGGCTGAGGCAAGAGAACAGCTTTAGCCCAAAAGTCTGATGCTGCTGTGAGGTATGATGCCACTGACACTCTACCGAGGGTGACAAAGTAAGATTCTGTCTCAAAAAAAAAGTTTGTGAACAGTGAGGGTTATGTTTTAAACCAAGTGTTCAACTGTAAATAAACAGGCCTTTACACTTTTAGGCTTTTATATTTTTAATTTTATTACTTTTTTTTTTTTTTTGAGACAGAGTCTCATTTTGTCGCCCTGGGTAGAGTGCCATAACTTTACAGGTCACAGCAACCTCAAACTCTTGGGCTTAAGCTATTTTCTTACCTCAGCCTCCTGAGTAGCTGGGACTACAGGTGCCTGCTATAAGACCTGGCTATTTTTAGAGATGAGGTCTCCCTCTGGCTCAAACTCAAGAGCGTAGGCAATCCACCTGCCTCAAACTAGAGGCAGGTGTGAGAAACTGTGCTGTGACAGAATGAGGTGTACCTACTCAAATAGACCTGCCCCACCCAGGCAGGGTCAGGTTTATGACCGGTCTAGGCAGGGTCACACTCATGTCCCTCCCAGGAATAGGAATGCCGCCAGTTGCTGCCCTCCTTGACCCTTTAAATCCCCATTTGCCATAACCCACGTGTGGAATTCCTTTCTTGATTTCACCCCATCTGCATTCAGTTTGAAATAAAAACCACATTATTTCTACAGACTGGGCGTTCCGTTTTCCTTTGTTTTGTGCCTTGGAATAATCCCTCATCCTGGATCCAGAACCTTGTATATGGTGCCGAAACCCAGGTTGGAGAGAAGCCTCTTTGCAGGGCTGAAAATACACTCCACCGAAACTAACCACACAGGTTATTCCCACAAGATGAAGAGAAACAATACACTCTCTGACCCTGCCTAACATTCATCCTCTTAATATTGAGGTGAGCTCTTATCTAAAAACTTTCTGCACTTCTTTCCTCTTCCCGTTCCTACTCTACCTCCTGCTTGTCCCACCCTCTCTTTCCACGCTCTTAAGTATTCATACATGATTTCTTGGCTCCTTTTACCCTCCCAACTGGTGGTCACACACAGAGACCAAGTCCTCTCTCACCCTAGTCTTGACCCCCTGGTGCACTATTGTGGGCCCAAACTCCTTTGGCTGGTTAAGGTCACGGGCAGAAGCCAGGCCCTCTTTTGACCAGTCACACATGGAGAGTCCAGGTACTCTCCCGACGCCAGACTCATCAGTCTATTGCCCTACCATGGGGCTGGATCATTTTCAGTCATTCAGTGAAACAGGTTCACACATCTAGAATCTTCCTGGAGGTCTAACTCATTTTTCAGCTGACAGCTACACACAGAGGCCAAGTCCTCTCTGGCTAAAGTCTCAGTCATTTTGTTTCCCTTTTTCTCCTTCGAAAGTTTCCTTTATTTTCATCTAATAGCTGCACACAGAGGCTGAGTCCTCTCTGGCTGCAGTTTCGGTTATTTTCGTTCTCCTTTGCCCCCTTGAAAATTCTCTTTATATCTTATCTTTAATCTTATTTCCTACCTCCAGTTTTCGGGCATCACTCAGTCACAAATTCCCCCTTCTGGCTCAGC
>NW_003852408.1:28333182-28335018 GCF_000181295.1 Otolemur garnettii
CGTCATTGTTGTTTGGCGGGTCCGGGCTGGGGATTCGAACCCACCACCTTAGGTGTACGTGGCTGGCGCCTTAGCCAGTTGAGCTATAGGCGCTGAGCCGATCTCATTGATCTTGTCTTCAAAGTGTGGCAGCACTTCTCAGAGCTCCAATTATCAGTTTCCACCATTAGGTAAAACCCAGCTACTTCTTGAAACTCCTAGGGACATTCCAAAAAAACCAAAATCTTCCTCAGGATTGTGCTTTAAGTGTAGCAGACCAGGCTAATTGGCAAAGCATGCAACCTATGAAGGTCTTCACTGGAAGTCTGACTGCCTAGGTTTTTTTCTGAAGATCAGATTTCGCAGTCACTCCTAAGACCTAACACCTGACCTGAGCCAAGTTGCAAAAGACTGAGGAACCCCAAAAAGTCAGGATGCCCCCTGGACACAGTCCTGGAAAGCTAAACTCTTTCTTTTTTCCTAATGGAAGGTAAGCTAATTTCTTTTCTAATAAGCATGGGAGCAACTTCTTCCACGCTGCCACCTAATAATTGTTCTCTAAAAACAGGCAGAGATCTCGGTAATCAGTATTGCAACATTCCCCTACTAGATGGAAATGTCCCCTCAGGATTACTAGTGGCCCTGACAACTCCCAGTTATTGTATGTGATAGAGCCACTATTTAAGTTATTGTTTCTCATTCTTAATTTTAGACCAGTAACCCTTCGCCTCATCTCTCCATTTATTAATCAGTCACTGGAAAACAACTCATATCTTCGCCCTACTGGATACCAACCACCTCAGACTGAAAAAGCCAAAGAGTTCCTGTAAATGCCACTCCCCTCCCTCTCCCATTCTTTTTGCAGGCAGTCCATGCAGCCCCTCCCCCAGAGGAAGTAGTCAAAGAGACACCATGCCCATCACCTTGCCTCCTTATAATAAATTAAAGAGGCTGGTATGATAGAATAAGGTATACCTGCCCAAACAGACCTGCACCACCCAGGCAAGGTCAAGTTCATGACCCGCCCAGGAAGGGTCAGATTCATGTCCCTCCCAGGAATAGGAATGTTGCCAATTGCTGCCCTCCCTGACCCTTTATCCTTATCCACCATAACCCACATGTGGAATTCCTTTCTTGATTACACCCTATCTGCATCCAGGTGGAAATAAAGACCATAGTATTTCTGAACAGGGATTCCATTTTCCTTTGTTTCTCACCTTGGAATCTTTCATCCTTGGGTCGAGAACCTTTCAGCCTCGACTATTAGTTTACATTTTTATTCAAACATTATTTGTTAATATTTTATCTTAAAATCCAGTGTATTTACTGTTAAGATCATTTTGAAAATTCAAGTCTGTATGATGTACAAATGGATTCAGTTTCTATTAAAGGGAAAAAATTGTCTTAGAACTTGAATGATTTGTAACTCAAATGGGGTTCTGGAATGGATGAAGTTCAGATTCCAAGATATCACCAAGTAAGAATCAGAGGCACCCCTGAGGGAAGAAGAAAATGCACAAGGGCTGGAAAACCTATTTGGGGGAATGCAGGTGGGAATATGGGTACTTAAGGGAAGAGTCATACCTTGATGTGCTTGCATTGCTAGAAATAATGAGTTAACAAGCTTAAAACCGATATTCAATTGTGTATTATAAGTAGGTTAGAAACTGAATTAATAAAATGATTGCAGGGGGCGGAGCCAAGATGGCGAACTGCAGCCAGCTTTTTACAGAAGCTCCCGTCCAGAAGGAGGCTGAAAGGACAGAACCTTAGCAAATTAGCTGATGGTTTGGAGCAGAGACAAGAGAGAAGATTGAAGAGTGCACTTCAACCTTCCTGAGGCGAGCTGCGACCCTG
>NW_003852408.1:28339294-28346230 GCF_000181295.1 Otolemur garnettii
AAATAAAATGATTGCAGATGAGGGGCAAAAGAAACAGACAGGAAGGGAGTGGATCAAAGAAAAGCAGGTACACATTCAGACTATAGGACCTATACTGAGAAATCTATAATCTCTTGCAAAATGGACAGCCTGTAAGCCTGGCCCTTTATGACAAGAAGACTGTCTTGCAAAGGTTGTGAGAGAGGCTATCTGAAAAGGGTGAGGTCTAGAGGTCTAGGAGAACAGGTCTTCTCAAGGAGACCAAAAAGATATATCTGTGGGGTCCTCTCCATGGTGACTCAGCTCTTGGGAATTTATAAACTTAACTTCCTGGAACTTGGAAATTTCCAAGTTTTGTGAAATCCTGTAGTTCTATAGGGGCTGGAATAGCATCTCCAGCTTGATTCAAACTAGCCAATGAGAAGGGTAGTGGGTCGGAACTTTTTGACTGTCGAAAGGGGAAAGACCAAGCCAGTCGGGGAACATAGCCATTTGGAATTCTTCTATGCTGTAAGCTCCCGCTGGTAAATAAAGCCCTTCCTCTTCTAAACATGGTGTTTGGGTGCTCTTTCTCTCTGTTGGGCCTGGTCTTCCTGCAAGTTTCACCCCTCCCTCAGTGCAATGCTGCCCCAAGGTCTCTGGATACTGAGGAGGCCAGGCTCCCACAGGTGGGACTCTTCCATCAGAGTGAGCGAGGAGGTTGTGAAGATTTACTAGAGAAGGCCAAATGGGCTGGACACAGCACAAACACTTCGATCTCATAGGAAAGAAAAAGTTTCTCAGGGAGGTGAAGGGAAAGTGCCCCTCCCTTTTCATTTCTCAGTATTGCACAGCACCCAGCTGTCCACAAGGCTTCCCAGGGGTTTACTTACCTTGGCATGTGTGCCTGTGGTTTTAATTAGGGTCGGCCTTGATAACCTGTACCTGGACGTTTCTGTCCCAGATTTTGCTTGTGTAAGGATCGAAAGTAACATACAGTGATAAAAGAAGTAAATAAATGCAATTAAGGTAGTTAAAGAAATAGTTTGGTTAGTAAAGGCAAGCCCAACAAGAACCATGACATAAGTGTTTAGCCTCCCCCATCCCATTAAATGTATGCCATAAAAAACGAGCTAGGGGCTGCTACCGGTTCTCATGCTTAGAGATGGTCAGTCCCCCAACCCAGCTCTTTAGAAAACTTTCTCTTCATGTCTTGACTATTAATTTTTCCCTCATCCTCTCATCTCCACCAGCCACTAGGAGGGAACTCATGGTACAGTTTGGGACTAGTCCCCAGCAGGGAATAGGTGAGGAAAAATTCCCTGGTCTTACTTTAGAAATGTAGATATCCAAGTACAATAAGTTCAATGAACACCTGGTAGATTCACTGCAAATAGGCAATCATCAAGACACATAGTCAACACACTGGCCACAGTCAACATGATGGAGGAATTCTTAGGGCTGTGAAGAGAAAACGAGTAACTTACAAAGGAAAACACATCAAGCTAACTGCAGACTTTTTGATGGAGACCTTACAAGTCAGAAGGAATTGGGGTTCCATCTTCAGTTGTCTAGAATTTTGTACCCGGCAAATACTACGTTTTCTATATGAAGGAGAAATAAAGGCTTTTCCAGATGGCTATTTGGAGGGAATGTGTCAAGACCAGATCAGCCCTACTGGTCACATGGATTGCTTTTGTAATGCTTGAGTCAGGGCTATAAATGTAGCCATCACCCAGATAGCATTTGTTGTACTCATCAGGTAGGTACTGTACTCAAATGTTTACTGCAGCACAATTCATAATTGCAAAGATGGAAAAGTGCCTATCAATTCATGAGTGGATTAACAGAAATGTGGTATATGTATAGCATGGAATACTACTCAGCCATAAAACGATGAATTAATGTCTTCTGCAACAATTTGGATAAAACTGGAGACCATTATCCTGAGTTCTAAAGAACGGGAAAACAAACACGGCAAGTACTATTAAAATGGAACTAACCAATGAACATAATGTACACAGAGGGAAGTAAAACTCAGTGGAAACCAAGGAGGGGAGAGCAAAAACCTACCTAATGGGGACAAAGAACAGTATTTCAGTGAGGGGAATATTTATAGCCTGACTCAAGCATTACAAAAGTAATCCATGTAACCAAAAATATTGTACTCCCATAATATTTTGAAATTTAAAAAACACATTAAAAAAATAGAGAGAAAACCAAAAAATTGGCAGCCCAGCCAGCTCCAGATAAGGAGGAACAGCGCTCCCCTCCCACCCCTTAAAGCACTGCCGCCACCACCAGCCCCCACCCCTGCTGTAGCCCGGCCCAAAACAAAAAAACAATTTACCCAAAAAAATAAATACACAAAAAGGAGAAAAAGATGGTAATTAGATGTCTATAAAGTATGTTAGTACATTACTTTATAATCTGGGAAAATATGCATGTAACATTTTGGGGACAGAATTACAGTTTTACTTTCTATTTTAGGCATTTCTATAATGTTTAAATTTTTATAAGGGTATCTCCAAATAAGAAATAAATTTTTGTAAGGAGTCTACTGTCAGAGAAAAGATATGAAAATAATGGAAACAATTTTAAAACTTACTGTATTTTGCCATGTACAATATACACTTTTTGCCCAAATTTTTGAGG
This sequence comes from Otolemur garnettii, assembly GCF_000181295.1. Lineage (NCBI taxonomy): Eukaryota > Metazoa > Chordata > Mammalia > Primates > Galagidae > Otolemur > Otolemur garnettii. Next base: position 28,341,908 of record NW_003852408.1, read on the forward strand.
GAAATATAAAGATGCTAGTTAATACATAAGTGGTATTAATTTTGTGTCTGTATGTTTTTAATTCCTTTATTTATGCTTAAGCATTAAAAATGTTAACTCTAGGCTTGGCGTCTGTAGCTCAAGGGGCTAAGGCACCAGCCACATACACCTGAGCTGGCAGGTTTGAGCGCAGCCTGGGCCTGCCAGACAACAATGACAACTACAACCAAAAAACAGCTGGGTATTGTGGAGGGTGCCTGTAGTCCCAGCTACTTAGGAGGCTGAGGCAAGAGAATCACTTAAGCCCAAGAGTTGGAGGTTGCTGTGACACCACAGCACTCTACCCAGGGAAGCAGAGTGAGACTATCTCAAAGGAGGGAAAAAAAAAAAAGTTAACTCCAGAAAGCAATTACAATATCTATGGGCAAAATACCCTGGAATATGATAAATTATTTTTGTTGAACTTACCACAAAGTTGCAACAAAAATATTTTCTGCCAAAAAAGAGAAGTATTTCTCTTCCTATGTGTTAGGTGGGAACTAGCAATCTAGCTGATATTTTACAAAATTAATGGAAAATCCCTTCAAAAATGTCAAAATGGTTTCATACACTCCACACTTTAAGCTTTGAGTTTTAAATTTAAAATTAAAACGAAAGATCTCTTTTCCAACTGAAAGTCTGGGCCCCAAACCTGGGTCCACGTTATACACAGGGCACATCAGACATGCAAAATATAAGTTATTTGCTTAAAAATATAAAAATGACTATTTTAAATTTTGGGACTTGTTTATATTTGGGGTTGGAAAAGCTGTAGCCCACAGGCCAAATCAGCCCTGCATCTTTTATTATATGTTATAGCAAGCAAGCTAGAAAATTGTTTGTGCATTTTTAAATGGTTGGGGAAAAAAAAAAATCAAAAAAAAATTTTTTTTTGAGACAGAGTCTCACTTTATCGCCCTCGGTAGAGTGTCATGGTGTCATAGCTCACAGCAACCTCCAACTCCAGGGCTTAGGTGATTCTCTTGCCTTAATCTCCTGAGTAGCTGGGACTACCGGCACCTGTTACAATGCCCACCTATTTTTTGTTGCAGTTTGGCCAGGGGCCAGGTTCAAACCCACCACCCCTCAGTATGTGGGGCCAGTGCCCTACCCATTGAACCACAGGCGCCACCCAAAAATCGAAATATTTTGTAAACATAAATTGCTATCAAATGCAAGTGTTCATAAATAAAGTTTTATTGGAACGCAGACACACTCATTCATTTATACGTGTATACTATCTACAGCTTCTTTTGTGCTACAATGGCAGAAGTAAAGATATGCACTAAACACCTTATTGTGGCCCTCTCGTTGCTTCACTGTGCCATTCAGAACACCACAAACAATTGTGACAAAGTTATACCATGAAGATTATTTACGTGAATAAAAGTCATACTCAAAAATCATATGTAAAATATCATTACTGATTAGCATTAATAGATGAGCATTTCCAATTGATCTGATAAATTAAGTGAAATGGTACCCTCTTAAAAAAATTCTCTCCTCTCATTAGAACTGCATTACGAAAAAACATTAATTTTGAAATTTCGCCAATTAAAAATTTGTAGAAAAGTCTTCTCTGTTGTTATATTAGTATAACCTATACAATAACTTTCATTGTGCCTCTTCGCCTGCAAAGCCTACAATTTTACTATCTGGCTCATTACTGGAAAAAGTCTGCTGACCCCTGGTTTCTATTGTATGTCTCTATGTCTTGGCTTCTATGCTAGAACATCATGTATCTCTTTTTGGAGGAAGGGCAAGAGGAAGAAGGTTAAGTTTAGGTAATATATATACTTAAATGAATTTCAGAGGGGCTTTAAAAAATATTAAATATATGCATAAGTAAGACTATATTACAATGCTACCATTCTAGTTCTATTAGAGGGCAAATACCTTGCTCTTCATAAAGCCACATATATATGAAAACACTTTTTGTCATTTCCCTTTCTATCATATTATATATTATTGTCATAATAAAGGTCTTGGATAGTTACAAATACAAAAATTCAGTTGCTGGTTATGTGACCCACATAACAAAAGATGCAATTACACTATGACAATAGTGATAGCAGCTGTGTTGCTGATAATCATAAAAGCCACTTCACAGATATGCCTCCAATATGTAATTTACTTTCAAAATGGCACCATTATTTCACTAAAACAATGCCTAATTGTTATAAATGCTAACCATCTTTCCATATACATTCCTCCTTTTATAGTACATTTTGATTCACCAGAACAGAAAATAAGTGTACAGACATACGTGTTCCAGAAAACAAATAACCTCATTATTAACTGTAACAAGTGAAAAGCAATAAATACACATTCATGTACATTTATTTGGATATAAGGATAATTAAAAGTTGACTATTCTCAGCTGTAGGGGAAAAAAGGCATACATACTATGGAAACTGGCATAAAAAATCAAATTGCTAAGAACTGTCTGGCACTTTTCTTCCCTGTGACTGCTATTGCTTCAGTTGCCTAATCAAACAGAACTTACTAATGGGTCAGATTTCATTTTATGGATTTTTAATTAAAAATTCAAGAGCTGGGCAGCGCCTGTGGCTCAAGGAGTAGGGTGCTGGCCCCATATGCCAGAGGTGGTGAGTTCAAACCCAGCCCTGGCCAAAAATAAAATAAAATAAAAATTCAAGAGTTGACTTTTCAACCATGCCTCTCAAGATTATTAGAATTATTCTTGGCTCAGCGCCTGTGGCTCAAGTGGCTAAGGCGCCAGCCACATATACCTGAGGTGGTGGGTTCAAATCCAGCTTGGCCCGCCAAAACAACAATGACGGCTGCAACCAAAAACAATAGCCAGGTGTTGTGGCGGGCACCTGTGGTCCCAGCTACTTGGAAGGCTGAGGCAGGAGACTCACTTGAGCCCAGGAGTTGGAGGTTGCTATGAGCTGTGATGCCACGGCACTCTACCCAGGGGGATAGCTTGAGGCTCTGTCTCAAAAAAAAAAAAAAAAGAATTATTCTTTACTTATTTCTTTTAGAGACAAGATCTCACTGTCACCCAGGCTAGAGCACAATGGCATAATCATAGCTCCCTGTATCCTCAAACTCCTGGGTTCAAAGACCCCTTCTGCCTCACCCACCCAGGTAGCTAGGACTACAGATGCACATCACCACACCCAGCTAATTTTATTTCATGTAGAGCCAAGGATTGCTCAGGTTGGTCTTGAACTCCTGGCCTCAAGTGGATCCTCCTGCCTCAGGTTCCCAAAGGGCTGGGATTACAGGCATGAGCCACGGTGTCTGGCAGATTATTTTTCCATAATGAAATGGAAAAGAGATGTGTATACCGGTAAAAGTACTAAATACTTTGTTTTGAACTCTCTAACCCAACTCACTTCAACATTTACCAAGGGCCTGTGGTCCAGTCTTTTTTTTTTTTGGAGACAGAGTCTCACTTTGTCACCCTCAGTAGAGTGTCATGGCATCACAGCTCACAGCAACCTCATACTTTAGGGCTCAAGCGATTCTCTTGCCTCAGCCTCCCAAGTAACTGGGATTACAGGCTCCTGCCGCAATGCCCGGCTATTTCTTAGAGAGGGGATCACACTCTTGCTCAAGCTGGTCTCTAACCCATGAGATCAGGGCACTTTTCTTCCCTGTGACTGCTGTTACTTCAGTTGCCTAATCAAACAGAATTTTGATTCCTAGCGCTTGGCCTCCCAGAGTGTTAGGATTACAGGTGTGAGCCACGGAGCCCAGCCTATTTGTGAGCCAGTTCTGAGCTCTAGAAATTAAAAGAAATCACAGCCTGCAATAAAGAACAATCTATACCTCGCTTGTCATTTTTCCATTTCAATCCAAATTCCCCAAACCAACAGATTTGGTGCCTAATTATGAAGGACGTTACTTGTGGGTGGAAACCTTGAACAGGCAAAGATGACTCAAAATGTCCTAGCCTAGGCTATATTTATACGGAAATATAGAGGAAGGGACTCTGAAAACTAACGAAAAACTTCACAATCTGGCCTCTTCAGCCTTTTTTTTTTTTTTTTTTGCCTGCACTGCCTCAATCTCTACAGAGCACACAGACTTTCAGTTTCCAGTATTCACCATGCCCTACACGCCTCCAGGTCTTTGTCCCTACCTAGATCACCCTCATATCCTCTTCTTTGGTTTGGCCAATTCATGCTTAACCTTTCAAAATTCATTTCAGATGCCACTGTCTCTGGAAAATTTTCCATCAACAGCCCCTAAGCTCGGCTCGGCGCCTATAGCTCAACCGGCTAAGGCGCCAGCCACGTACACCTAAGGTGGTGGGTTCGAATCCCCAGCCCG
>NW_003852408.1:28347049-28349672 GCF_000181295.1 Otolemur garnettii
AATAATAAAATAAAAAAATCAAGTCATTTTTTTTAGGACACTATTAAACTTTGCTTTAAATGCTTCTTTGGGGAAGGGGATACCACATTTCTAGTCAATGAACAGAAACATTTTTACAGTCGTCTTTTATTTTTAATACCTATTATAACATGAATTCACAGAGAAAATGTTCCAACAGCTCAGGAAGGGGCCTTTCCATTGAATGTGACAAAGCTTGCTATGCCTATTATGCCATGAATTCATGAGGAGTACATTCTAGTACCTTACGCTCCTGTTCAACTGGTTCTTTTGGTTCTCCTGTGTGCTATACTATATGCTCACCATACCATGAATTCATAGGGAATGGGTTCCAGGAGCTCAGACTTTTCCACTGGTTCTCACGAGGTGTGCTTCTCTGGATGGAGTGGGCTGATGCTTCGGTTGAACCCAGGTACCTTTCTCTTCAGCTTCCTTCTTTTTCTGATTACTTTTTTTCTTCCCCCCCCCTTTTTTGTTTGTTTGTTTGTTTAACAGGCCCTGGCCAGGTTTGATCTCACCATCCCCAGTGCACGGGACTGGCGCTCTAACCATTGAGCCATGGGCACTCAGCCAATTTTTCTGATCATCTTCACTCGTTTTAGGAAGCTATCTTGGCTCTTAAGAGTGTTTAATATGCTCAGTATGAACATTAATCCTCTTGGCAAGAATCTTGCCCTTGTTTGTTTATAACAATGCCAACAGCATGCTTGTTAACACTGTAGACTCTTCAGTTTTGCCATGGTAACATTTGTGTGGAATGCCTTTTTGAACAGTACCCATTCCCTTGATGTCTACAATATCACCTTTCTTGTAGATTCACATATATGGGACCAAAGGAACAACTCCATGTTTTCTAAAAGGCATAGAGAACATGTATCAGGTGCCTCTCCTCTTTCCCTTTGTGCTCATCATTTTGGTAAATTACTGGAAGATGGTGTCTCCAGCCTAAAAGCTGAAATTCAAGTCTTTACAGAGGTTACTTAATGATCTACAACAAGGTGTGGCACTGAAAATTTTGGTCAGTGCCTTGGGTACTAGAGTTCACAGCTTCCCAAAAATCAATACCACTCCAACTGGTTCCAGGGTAACTTCAATGGCACTAACAGAACATCTCAAACCACGGCCCCCAGGTATTATTACATTGCAAAGGTCATACAGACCTTGTTATACTATAACATTACAGTTAGGTATTTGTAGAACTTGATCAAATCATGGCTTAAAGGTTATATTTCTTATTACTCACAGTAATCAACAAGCACAAGGAATTAGACATAGATGTTCAGAGAGGGAACAATACTTTGCATTGTCAAGTATAAAAATAACAGGACCAAAAAATTTCCCAATAACCACAATCCAGAGATAACCACTTTAATAAGTATTTATTTCCAAAAATATATCTATATTTAAAGACACAATTTTATATAAAGTATTAAACATGCAATTACTTTTTGCTGAGGGGGGAAAAAAAGACATGTGAAGAACCTATTTCCACGACAGTAAATATAAACACATCACAATTTAGTTGTATTTAATGGAAACACCATAATTTAATCACATATTGATGACCACTTTCTTTCTCTTTTTTCTTTTTTTTTGAGACAGAGTCGCACTATGTGGCTCTCGGTAGAGTGCTATGCCGTCACAGCTCACAGCAACCTCCAATTTTGGGGCTTAAGTGATTCTTTTGCCTCAGGCTGGGGCCAGGTTCAAACCCACCAGCCCTGGTGTATGTGGCCAGCGCCCTAACCACTGAGCTACGGGAGCTGAACCTGATGATCTCTTTCAGTGGTAGATAAGATACCTCTTTATATTTAATAACTGCTGTGAAAAAATTTCTGGACATTGGGTGGTGCCAAGAAGTAGGGTGCCAGCCCCATATACTGAGGGTGGCAGTTCAAGCTCAGCCCTGACCAAAAAACTGCCAAAAAAAAAAATTTCTGGACATCAAATTGCTATATCCAAGATTATAACAGATTAAACTCTTGTACTATCTAACTGCCTTCTACCAGAAAGGATTTGGCAAAAACATATGCCATCACAAGGGTACCCATTTTTCACATTCTTATTGAGTGAGTATATTTCATCAATTTTTACCAATCTAAAAAAGATTTTAAAGATACCATTTTACTGGCTTGGGCCTGTAGTTCAGTGGCTAGGGTGCCAGCCACAATATACTAGAGCTTGAGGGTTCAAACCCAGCCCAGGGCTGCCAAACAACAATGACAACTACAATCAAAATAGAGCTGTGGCGGGCACCTTTAGTCCCAGCTACTTGGGAAGCTGAGGCAAGAGAACTACTTAAGCCCAAGAGTTTGAGGTTGCTGTGACGTCATATCACTCTACCGAGGTCAACAAAGTAAGAATCTATCTCAAAAAAAAAAAAAAAAAAAACAAATCATTTTATTTGCATTTCAATTACTGAGTTCTAAATATTCATTTCTACTGTCATGTCCCCCTGGGTAGAGTGCTGTGACATCACAGCTCATAGCAACCTCTAACTCCTGGGCTCAAGCGAGTCTCTTACCTCTGCCTCCCAAGTAGCTGGGACCACAGGCACCCACCACAACGCCCGGCTATTTTTTGGTTGCAGCCGTCATTGTTGTTT
>NW_003852408.1:28351597-28357857 GCF_000181295.1 Otolemur garnettii
TGCTGTGAGCTGTAATGCCACGGCACTCTGCCCAGGGGGACAGCTTGAGGCTCTGTCTCAAAAAAAAAAAAATAAAAAAAAAATAATTAATCCTAATAAGAACTAAATGGTCAACTTAGCAAAAATGATTCCCATTAGGCATGGTATCAAAAGATGACTATTTTAGAAATTTAAAAATCAAATTACTGTTCAAATTTTCTTAGATGAGGTATAATTTACATTAAAATAAATGTACTCACTTTTTAGTGTACAATTTCAGTTTTGAAAAACAAACATACCCATTAAATTACCATCATAATCAAGATTTAGAATACTGCTATCACCCCCAAAACAATTCTTCATGCCACTTAGAAGTCGACCTCTCTAGGCTCGGCGCCTGTGGCTCAAGTGGCTAAGGCGCCAGCCACATACACCTAAGGTGGCAGGTTAAAATCCAGCCCAGACCCGCCAAACAACGACGGCTGCAACCAAAAAATAGCTGGGCGTTGTGGCGGGCGCCTGTGGTCCTAGCTCCTTGGGAAGCTGAGGCAGGCGACTCACTTGAGCCCAGGAGTTGGAGGTTGCTGTGAGCTGTGATGTTACAGCACTCTACCCAGGGAATAGCTTGAGGCTCTGTCTCAAAAAAAAAAAAAAAAGTCGACCTCTCCACCCTTGGACCAAGGGGACCTCTGACCTACTTTCTGTCATAAAAAGTTAGTTTTGCCTTTTGGAAAGTGTTACACAAATGTAATCATATAATTACACTCTTTCATGCCTGACTTCTTTCATTCAGCATAGTGTCTATGAGATTCATCCTTCATTCATCAGCAGTTAGTTCCTTTTTATTGCTGAGGAATATTCCATTGAATGAATATAAGTGGTAGTTTATTTTATGTGTCAACTTAACTAGGCCACAGGGTGTCCAGATATTTGATTAAACATTATTCTGAACCAGGTAGTGAGTGGTTCATACTGATGACCTTAGCATTTTGAGAGGCCAAGGTGAGAGGCTTGCATGAGGTCAGAAGTTTGTTGTATGGCACACAAAAATACATAATAACAATAATGAATGCCACTCAGCAAGACACCAGCACATGTCAACATGAACAGAGGTGAGACGCTGATATGCCAAGGCTATGATACCTTACTAAGTTGTTTGTACAATGTACAGTGCTGCCAAAGTAAGTGTATGGTCGCAAGCTTGCAAACTTAATTGTCAGACATCATACTACAACAGCTCTGATGATCATTCCAGGAAAAGTGCCAAAAATGCTTTGAAGGGTGGACTAGGCACTGGCATCAGTACACAGCTTCCCAAAGGGAGTATTTTGAAGGTGACAATACTGATATCACAGCAATGAAGTATGTAATATTTTTTCTAGGATGAGCTTATAAACTTAATTGTAAGACCTTGCCTGTATCCTACTGGTTCTTTTTTCCAGGGAACCCAACCTAATACAATATACTACGATTTGTTTATCCAATAGCCTACTGATGAATATCTGGGTTGCTTCAGGTTGTTTATTAAGAATTACGTATTAGGCTTGGTGCCTGTGGCTCAAGTAGCTAAGATGCCAGCCACATACACCTAAGGTGGCAGGTTCGAATCCAGCCTGAGCCACCAAACAACAATGACAGCTGCAACCAAAAAATAGATTGGCGTTGTGGCAGGCGCCTGTGGTCCCAGCTACTTGGGAGGCTGAGGCAGGAGACTTGCTTGAGCCCAGGAGTTGGAGGCTGCTGTGAGCTGTGATGCTACAGCACTCTACCCAGGGGAATAGCTTGAGGCTCTGTCTCAAAAAAAAGAATTATGTATTAAAATTCTTGAAAAAGTCTTTTTGTGGATATATGTTTTCATTTATTTTAGGTAAATTATATAGATCTCACTTTATAAGAAACTGACAAAGTGTTTCCCCAACAGGTTATACCAGTTTTTACTTCTACCAACAATGCATTAGAGCACCTATTATTCTATGGTCTTCATCAACATTGTCAGATATTTTCATGCCAGTCATTTTAGTTGACACGTAGTGGTTCACTGCTTCTTGAATTTGCATTCCTCAATAAGGAAGAGTACTTTTAAGTGCTTTTTGGCCACTCATATATTTTTTTTAATGAGACATCTGATCAACTCCATTGTTCATTTTTTAAATGGTTAGTATGTCTTATTAAATTGGTTTTATATGTTCTAGATGTAAGTCCTTTGTTCAATCCATGCATATGAACAGTTTTGCCTACTTTGAGGCTTATCTTCTCATTTTTTTAATGCTGCCTTTCAAACAGCAATTTTTATTTCTGTTAACAATTCATATTTTTTGTGTCCTAAGAAGTCTTTGTCTACCTCAAGGTCAAGATTTGCTCCTGTGCCTTCTTTCAGAAGTTTTACAATTTTAGCCTTCACATTTACATCTTTGATCCATTTGTATTTTATTTCTGTGCACAGTTTGAGGAAAGGGCCAAGGATTATCACCCCTTCTCCATATGGGTAACCCATTTGGTTCCAGAACCATTGTTGAAAATACTATTCCACCTTAGGAAGCTTTATTGAAATGTGTAGTTATTTTTATTCTATTCCATTGATGGACTTTCTGTCCTTAGGCAGTGTAGCATAAATTCTCCAACTTCAACTATTCTTTTTCAATATTGTTTTAACTATTTTGGTCTTTGCAGTTTCACGTAAACTTTAGGACCAGAATGGACATCATGAGATGACACATCTTGGTTTGTTCCTGATCTTGTAAGGAAAGGAATAAGATGTTAACTTCAGGTTTATATTATATACACTTAGGAATATCACAATAAAGCAGCCCTTTATTAGAAGGTTCTCTTCTTGCCCTAGATTTCTGAGAGTTTTTAACATGAAGAGATGTTGAATTTTGTCAAATATATTTTCTGTATAAACTGAGATGATCATGAGGTTTTCCCCCTTTGCTCTCAGATAATAGAGCAGAATAATAGAAATACAGCCAATTCTCATTATTTGTGGTAGTTATCTACATAAACCCACCAGGAACACTGAATTAGCAAATACTAAACAACTACTCAGAGAAGCACAGGTTTATATTCCTATCAGCCTCTAATCACATTTTCATCAACCAAACAATATATAACTTTGTTTAATGTGTTTCTGTGTAAAGATACCTTATTTAATACATATTTATTAGTTCCCATTAACATTAATTCAGGGCCAACACACTATAATTCATGCCTGAATGAAGTTATCTAATACAAATTAATTTCTCCAGAAGGTACATTATAGCCTACTTGCATTTAAAAATACTAGACAGCACTTCAGCACTATGTATGCTTGGGGCCAATTTAACCAACAAAATCATTAACCAAAAATGTAAAAAACATGGCACTAAAAGGACATTTGTTTATATTATGACACCTAAAAGAAGGCAGAGGGCCTTGTTTGACCTCAACTGGGAATGTGTGTGTCAGGCAACTCAAATTTTCCATTGCACTTGCATGTCCACAAATGACCACAAAAGTACACTAAATTTGGACTGCAGAAGTACACAATCTGTGAATAATAAGAATTTAGTGGCTCAGTGCCTGTAGCTCAGTGGTTAAGGTGCCTGCCATATACACCGGGGCTGGAGGGTTCAAACCCAGCCAGGGCCTGCTAAAAACAACAATGACAACTATAACAACAACAAAAAGCCAGGCACTGTGTGGGCACCTGTAGCCTATAGTCCCAGCTACTAGGGAGGCTGAGACAAGAGAATTCGCTCAAGCCCAAGAGTTTGAGGTTACTGTGAGCTGTGACGTCACAGCACTCTATCAAGGGCAATATAGTGAGACTGTCTCAAAAAAAGGAATTTAGTGTATGTTGATTTTTTTACTATTGAATCAAACTTACATAGTTGGTATAAATTTCACCTACTCGTGATGTGTGATCATTATATTTATAGCCAGATTTGATAGAAATATTTTGTTGGCTTAGCGCCTGTGGCTCAAGTGGCTAAGGCACCAGCCACATACACCTAAGGTGGTGGGTTCGAATCCAGCCCGGGCCTGCCAGACAACAATGATGGCTGCAACCTAAAAACAAAAGCCAGGCATTGTGGCGGGCGCCTGCAGTCCCAGCTACTTGGGAGGCTGAGGCAGGAGACTCGCTTGAGCCCAGGAGTTGGAGGTTGCTGTAAGCTGTGATGCCATAGATAGCACTCTACCCAGGGCGACAGCTTGAGGCTCTGTCAAAAAAAAAAAAAAAAAGAAAGAAATATTTTGTTAAGTTTTGTGTTTGTACTCCTGAAGGATACTATTCTATTGTTTTCTTATGTCTTTGTGGCTTTACTATTGGAAGAAAACTACATCACTAAATGAGTTAGGGTACTTACCTCTTCTTTTTTCTTGAAGGATTTATGAACAACTCTTATTATTTCTTCCCTAAAAGTCTGGCAAGTCACCAATACCACTTGCCTTAGAGTTTTCTTTTTGGGAAAGTTATAAAATTACAAATTCAATTTCCTTCACAGATAAAAAGATATTCAAATTTTATTTTCTTGAGACAGAGTCTCAACTCACTACGTCACCCTCGGTAGAGTGCTATGGCTTCCCAGCTCACAGCAAATTCAAACTCTTGGGCTTAAGGGATTCTTTTGCCTCAGCCTCCCAAGCAGCTGGGACTACAGGCGCCTGCCGCAATGCCCAGCTATTTTGTTGTTGTTGTTGTTACCACTACTGTTTACCAGGCCTACACCAGGTTCGAACCCGCCAGCCCCGGTGCACATGGCCAGCATCATGACCACTGGGCTATGGGTGCCAAGCCAAGATATTCAAGTTTTCTATTTCTTCTTGCGTCAGTACTAGTAGTTTGTCTCTTTTAAGGAATTTGTCCATCTCATCTAAGTTACTGAATTTACTGGCATAAAGCTGTCCATAATGTTCTTTTTAACTTATTATGAGATCTACAGCAACATCTATTCTACCATTGATAATGTATATCTTTTTTCCCTTCATCAATGTAACTAAAGGTTATTAGTTTATCCTTTCAAAGGACCAGTCTATCCAGCCTGAGCAACGTAGCAAGCCCTGTCTCTATAAAAAAAGAAAAATTAGCCAGGCACACCCATAGTCCTAGCTACTTGGGAGGCTAAGGCAGGAAGATCCCTTGAACCCAGGAGTTTGAAGTTACAGTGAGCTATGATAATCCTACTGCACTCTAGCCAGGCAACAGAGTGAAACCGTGTCGCTGCAAAAAAAAAAAAAAAGAACAGAAAAATTAGCTGAGCTCAGTAGCACATGATTGCAGTTCCAGCTACTAAGGAGGCTAAGTCAGGAGTCTCATTTGAGCCCAAGAGTTGGAGAAGCTATGATGATGCCATTGCTTTCTGACTCAGGGCAACAAGAGTGAGGCTCTGACTCAAAAAACAAAAACAAAAATGAAACCTATCTCTCAAATAAAAAGGAGGAAATATTTAAATTCCAAATAATAGGGATTTTTAAAAAATATTATCTTTATTACTGATTTCTAATTTAATTTTGTTTTGGTCACAGAACATAGTCTATATTATTTCATGCCATTTAAAGTTATTGAGAATTATGGCTCAGCATATGGTTTATTTTGACTAATGTTCCATGTGTAGTTGAAAAGAATGTTTACTGTGCTGTTGGTTAGTGTACTATAGATGCAAACTAAGATATATTTATTGATAATGTTGCTAATTCTACTAAATTCTATCTACCTACTTGTACTAACAATGACTAGGAAACAAATGCTGAACTCTGCTTCCAAGAGTTTTGAGGCTTTGCTATTATATGCATACACTCATTTTTTTGTTTTTTTGGAGACAGAGTTTCACTTGATCACCCTTGGTACAGTGCCGTGGCATCACAGTTCACAGAAACCTCAAACTCTTGGGCTCAATCCTCTTGCCTCAGCCTCCGGAGTAGTTGGGAGTACAGGCCCCTACCACAAAGCCCAGCTTTTTTTTTTTCTTTAGAGACAGAGTCTGGCTCTGGCTCTGTATGGTCTCAAACCCCTGAGCTCAAGCAATCCACACCTCAGCCTCCCAGAGTGCTAGTATTACAGGCATGAGCCACCGCACCCAGCCCACTCTTATGTTTTTTGATGAATTAATCCCTTTATCATTATGAAAAAGCCCTCTTTTTCCTTGGTAATATTCCTTCTTTTTCTTTTTTTTTGAGACAGAGCCTCAAGCTGTCACCCTAGGTAGAGTGTTGTTGCATCACAGCTCACAGCAACCTCCAACTCCTGGGCTTAAGCAATTCTCTTGCCTCAGCCTCCCAAGTAGCTGGGACTATAGGCGCCC
>NW_003852408.1:28358224-28360505 GCF_000181295.1 Otolemur garnettii
AACCCGCCACCTTAGGTGTACGTGGCTGGCGCCTTAGCCGGGTGACCTATAGGCGCCTAGCCGAGCCAGTATTCTTTATTCTTAAGTTTCCTTTAAATAGGAATCAGGGCCAGGTGTAATGGCTCATGCCTATAATCCTAACATTTTGGGAGGCCAAGGTAGGAGGACTGATTGAGACCAGGAGTTCAAGACAACCCTGGGCCACATAGTGAGACCTTGTCTCTACCAAAAATTAATAAATGAGCTAGGTGTGGCAGTGAACATCTATAGTCTCAGCTACTCAGGAAGCTTAAGTGGGAGCACTGCTTAAGCCCAGGGTTTTGATGCTGTAGTGACCTATGATCATGTCAGTATACTCCAGCCTTGCATGAGAGAACAAGACCCCACCTCAGGAAAAAGAAAAAGTAAATAAAATAGCTAAATAAAACTAACATTGAATAAATAATACCTACTAGGCATTGTGCAAACTGCTTTACATGCATTATCTATAAGCCTCACAATAACATTTTGAGATAGAGATGATTTGTTAATTCAATTCATCTTTCTTAAGCACCTATTATGAACCCAGACTCTCCTAGGTGCCTGGTGATATAGTGGTGAGCACAAAAGTAAAAATACAGAGCCTTTAGAAGTTTACAGTCTGTTACTATTAATCCTACCCTCCCCCCAGATGAAGAAAGCAAGGTGTAGAAAAGTTAAGTAACTTGTCACTTACACAGTTCACATGAGGCAAAGCTAAGGCCTGAGTATAAATCTCTTTAAAACTAAATAGGGTGGCGCTTGTGGCCCAGTGAATAGAGTGCTGGCCTCATATACCAAGGGTGGCGGGTTCAAACCCAGCCCCAGCCAAACTGCAACAAAAAAATAGCCAGGCATTGTGGTAGGCGCCTGTAGTCCCAGCTACTTGAGAGGCTAAGGCAAGAGAATCGCCTAAACCCAGGAGTTGGAGGTTGCTGTGAGCTGTGACACCACAGCACTCTACCCAGGACAGTAAAGTTAAACTCTGTCTCTAAACAAACATAAAACAAAAACAAACAAACAAAAAAAACCTAGAATCTAAGCAAGATCTAAACTATTACATTAGAAGACCTCTCACAGAACTCACAGCCTGATGAGAGATACAGATAATTAAATATACCTAACACAGTTTGATAAATCTTCTAAGAGTTGTATGCTCACAGTGTTAGAGGAGGACTCACAGAGCACCTCTTGCATTTTAGTACGTGCCATCCAGTGGCACCTTTAACATTTTGCTTAGTAATCTCCCTAGTTAGAATACTCAGTCCCTCAGACACATTTCCTATCTTCCATGCTACTGAAGGCAAGAATGTTGTTAAGCTTTCTGCCTCTACATAACAGGGATCCCTGTTGCTCCAGTTTTCAACCATATACTTCTCACTTCCTTTGGGCCCTGACCCACCTTCCTCAAAGTCCAGATTTACATGAATAGTCTGTTCAGGAGAATTTCTCTATCATGACTGACAAAATTCTTCCAACCTCCACCCACTCCCAAGACCATTTCCATATTTCTACATATTTGTTATGGTGGCACCCCACTTCAGGCATCAAAATCTGTATTAGCTAACGATTGCTGTATAAAAAATTACCCCAAAACTTAGAAGTTTAAAACAATGAACATTTATTATCTCATAGATTCTTGGGGTCAAAAATCTATGTGTGATTCAGCAGAATGCCTATGACTTAGAATTTATCCCAAGGATACAATCAAGACATAAGCTAGGGCTTTGGTGACGAAGGCTCAAGTGGAAGAGGATCTGCTTCCATGCTCATTCACATGGATACTGGCAGATTTGGTTCCCTGCTGACTACTGTTGGCCAGAGGTATCAGTTCTTGCCTCATGGGTCTCTCCACAGGCCTATGTACAAGTAAATACAACTTTCCTGACAGAGCAAGGACATTGAGAAGAAGCAAGTGAGAGAGGGAGAGAGGGAGAGCAAAAGACAAGGGATAATCTTTTGGTAACCTAATTTCAGAAGTGATATTCCATCACTCAATACTATTTTTTCTTAGAATTCAGCCACTAGGTCCTGGTCACAATGAAGGAGACAGTATTACACAAGGGCATGAACACCAGGAGGTGGGACCAACTGGGAGCCATTTCAAGATTACCTACCACAAGAGGCATAACCAAGGTGCTAAAGACCACAAACAAGGGATCCAGAGAAAAAATGCCTAGAAGAAAAATGCCTACTCCTTTGAGCCACAGGCGCCACTCCCATATGCCGGAGGTGGTGGGTTCAAACCCAGCCCTGGCCAAAA
>NW_003852408.1:28360553-28362462 GCF_000181295.1 Otolemur garnettii
AAAAACCAGTGTAACTACAACAAAGTAAGTGGGACTTAATTAAACTGAAACGCTTCTGTCTTCTTTGGAGATAACCATAGCAAATAGACAACCTTCAGAATGGGAAAAGGTATTTACATATCACAAATCGGACAAAGTCTTGATAACTAAGATCTACAGAGAACTCAAATTAATCAACAAAAAAAGAGTCAACAATCCCATATATCACTGGGCAAGAGACATGAATAAAACCTTCTCTATGGAAGATAGATGAATAGCTAACAAACATGAAAAAATACTCATCGTCCCTAATTATCACAGAAATGCAAACCAAAACCACCCACAGTGAGATATCACCTGACCCCAATAACATCAGCCCACATCACAAAGCCCAAGGCTGCAGAGGCCGGTGCGGAAAGAAGGGAATATTTTCCCACTGTTAGTGAGATTGCAAACTCATACAGACCCTTTGTTAAGAAATATGGAGAATCCTAAAAGAACTCAAATATCTCATTTGACCCAACAATCCCACTACTAGGCATCTACCCAGAAGAAAAAACATAATTTTGCCATAACCTTACTGAAGCTCAATTTACAATCATTAGGACATGGAAACAATCTAAATGCCCGTCAACTTAGGAATGGACTAAGAAATTGTGGTATATGCACACCAAGGAATACTATTCAATCATAAAAAAGATGGTGATTTCACATCTTTTGTAAAATCCTGGATGGGGAGGAAACACATTCTTTTTCATTTTTTTGGAGACAGAGTCTCTCACTAAGTTGCCCTCAGTAAAGTTCCATGGCATCACAGCTCACAGCAACCTCAAACTCTTGGACCTAAAAGATTCTGTTGCTTCAGCCTCCCAAGTAGCTGGGACTACAGGCACCTGTCACAACACCCAGCTATTTTTTCTGCTGCAGTTGTTTAGCTGGCCCAGGCTGGGTTTGAACCCTCCACCATCACTGTATATGGCTGGCACTGTAACCACTGTGGTACTTGCACGGAGCCATGAAAAACATTCTTCTTAGTAAAGTATCACATGAATAGAAAAGCAAATATCCAATGTACTCAATACTAATATGAAGCCAGCAGAAGACCTAATGCATGCCCAAATAGAAGAAAAACTCATTTCAAGTCGGGGTGAGGGGGAGTAAGGGAGGGGAAAGGGGTTGGGGTGCTCTCACTGAATGGGCATGGTGGGGGTCTGACACACCTTTTGTATATGGGACAGAATCACAAGATGAACTGTACCTAACAAAGTCAAGTATTTTGACCTGATTGCTTTTACCCTCACATTAACCTGAAATAAATTTACTCAATCAAAAAAATATATAAATAAAAATGTATTCTGATTTTTTAAAAAGTAAAAATAAAAATAAAATAATACCCAGGTGTTGTGAAGGGTGCCTAAAGTCCCAACTACTCAGGAGGCTGAGGCAAAAGGATTGCTTACCCAAGAGTTTTAGGTTGCTATGAGCTATGACACCATGGGCACTCTACCAAGGGCAAGAAAGTGAGAATCTCAAAAAAAAAAAAAAAAAGAAAAAAAGGGAATTGGATAGGGATGGAGATGAAGTGGGCATGCCAAAAATAAAAAAGGGAAATGATGAAATATAGCTCTAAAAACTGGACGTTCCTCATAATGACTGAAACAAAAAGACCATGCAGTATGACCACAAGTTGGCTAAAGAAGGTCTTTGGTGTTACTCCAAGGATTTTAATTTTTATCCTATAGGCAATAAGGAAAATGATGTAATCAAATTTGGATTTTAGAAATAATTTTTGGACAAGAATTGCTTTATGGCTCGGTGCCTGTAGCCTAAGTGGCTAAGGCGCCAGCCACATATACCTAAGGTGGCGGGTTCGAATCCAGCCTGGGCCCGCCAAACAACGATGGCGGCTGCAACAAAAAAATGGCCGGGC
>NW_003852408.1:28363768-28369421 GCF_000181295.1 Otolemur garnettii
CTGCAAAAAAAAAAAAAAAAAAACAAAAACAAAAAGAAATCAAGTAAAGGCCTGTAGGAAATAGGTTGAAGGAATGACTTGACTTTAATTCACCATTCTACAGCCAGCACTAGCAACTTTTTTTCCTTAACACTGAAGTCCAAAGCAAACAGTAAGAAAAAATACTTGATGGGAAGAAAGAACTTAGACCTCTAGCATATATGACATCCACCATCTGTTATCAAAGTTCACACTACCCTAGTTCATAAGTATGCAATAGCTCCTTTTTGGGTTCCCACTGTCGTCTTCTACTTCGCTGACAAACAATTGAAAAAACTAAAACTAAAATAAATAGATCCATTTGCAACCAACAACCCATGTTAGTATCAGTCTTCAAAGAATGAAAACAAATAAACAATATATAAAAAATAAACAGAACTTAAATTTCATATTTCATGAATTAAATAAGATCCTAATGAGTACATTTAATCACAAAGTACTTATTAATATCCACACCATTAGCTTCAACTCTCTCTCCCTTGCATGAGACCTACATTCCCAACTACTTGTCCTATGTCCAAAAAAGGTGAACTATGAACAATTTTGAACATAACTTCTCAATTCATCCTCCCATGTTGCCTATTTCCATTGTATTCATTCAATGAACATTCATTGAGCATCTATTATAGATACAGGTATCAAAAGAGAAAGATACCTGCCATTGGAGAGCTCATGTTTTAAGTGAGACCATAAAACCAGCAAATATGTTGAGTGCTGATAGAGAAAAACGAAGCATGGCAGAAGAGTAGAGGGTGTGCTGTACTGCCATTTTACAGAGAAATTAGACCTTTCTGGTAAGGTGGCATTTGAAAGAGAACTGAAAGCAGAGACCAGAAAGAGGCAAAAATATGGGAGTGACCTAGCCAGAGAAAAGAGCCAGTGAAAAAGCCCTTAGGCAGAAGCACTAAAAAATCACTTAACCCTTTCTTCTCACGCAACCCTCCCAATAAAAAACTAAGTTTCACAGACACTATCTTTTCTAGTCATTTCTTCCTTTCCATACCTATTACTATTATCCCTAACTTAAGGGTTTCATCACTTCATGCTTTAGCAATTAATTGCACAAAACTAGTTATCTTTCAGCTTCTTCCTTCCATCTTACCTTTCCCTTTGCCACCATTAGTTCACATTATTATTCCATGAAAAGTTGTCAATGATTCTAGAGTATGCACAAAATAAAATCTTTTTATTCTTTTAAAGTATACTTTTACTTTGTAATTTATTTTTTAACTGACAAAAAACTATATTTATTTATGGTGTACAACACGTTTTGAAATAATGTATACCCTGCAGAATGGTGTCAAGCTAGTCAACATACACATTACCACTTCACATACTTATCAATTTTTTGTATCTAACATTTGAAGACTCCTCCAAATTTGTCCCAGTCTTATCTTTCCAACCTTATTTCTTTCTCCTAGAAAGAACAAGAAATAAAGTGGTTAAAACAGAAGCCAAAAAACTAATAATAGAACTACCATATAACCCAGAAATCCCACTGCTAGGTTTATGTACAAAAGAAAGGCATTCGGTGTATCAAAAAGATACCTGCACTATCATGTTTACTACAGCACTATTCAGAGTAGCCAGTATTTAGAATCAACCTAAGTGACCCTCAATGGATGAATGGATAAAAAAATTGTGGTACATATACACAATGGATTATTACGTATATAGCCATAAACAAGAAAAAAACTTACCATTTGCAACAACGTTGATGGAACTGGAAATTACTATGTTAAGTGAAATAACCCAAACACAGAAAGATAAATCTTGCATGTTCTCCCTCACATATCTGAGCTAAATGTTAAAACAACTGATCTCTTGGAGAGAGAGTTGGGACTGTAGGGGCACGCAACAATGCCCAGTTGTTTTATTCATTGCAGTTGTCATTGTTGTTTTAGCTGGCCCAGGCTGGGTTCAAACCCACCAGCCTTGGTGTCTGTGGCCGATGCCCTATTATGGGCACTGCCTAGATCCACTTATTTGTCACCCTGGGTAGAGTGCTGTGGCCTCATAGCTCACAAGCAACCTCAAATTCTTGAGCTCAAGTGATCCTCTTGTCTCAATCTCCAGAGTTGCTGAGACCATAGGCACCCACTACAACAACCGGCTATTTTTAGAGACAGGATCTTGCTCTTGTTCAGGCTGGTCTAGAACTCCTGAGCTCAAGTGATCCACTTTGGCCTTTGCCTCCCAGATATGTCAGGCTCTATGCTCACAGTCTGATCAGACAGGCAGGTTACAAACAGCAATAAGAAGCCTGATGAGTCTTAAAAGGGGAAACGTAAAGACTGAGATGCAACAGGAAGAGTTATCAAGCTGAAACCTGAAGAATGAGCATTAATTAGCTGCGAGTAGTGGGAGCTCTTCTAGACCAGGACTCAAAGTGTAAAGGGCCTAAGCCAAAAAAAGGAACTTTAGCTTAAAAAGAAAAAAATCAAACATGGTCAATATGGCCTAGATACAGAGATAGAAGAAAAGAATATAGTTAGATGAATAAGTTTCATACTTTCTGTACCAGAAAGCCACCACACATCTGAATCTGATGTGTCTGACATAAATATAATTTCCTTTGTTTTATCACTGATGAAGATCTATCTACTGTTAAGACCTGGTTCAAGTATCATTTCCAAAAACCTTCCCTCAACTTTCTAGACCAAGTATACCTCTTCGGTGTGCCTAGAGTAGGGTGACCAGACTTCCCGCTTTTGGTGGGACAATTCCAATTTTTAATAATTTGTCCCGCGTCCCGCTGCGTTTTAAAAACTCCCAATTTTTGGAAAGAATGCAAGAATGGGTGGGAGAATAGTAAGGGAATATCCGGTTTTCGGCTGCCATGTGGCTATTTCACCAGGATATGAGTTTTATATTATTTTTGTAAATTTTATAATGTTAAACTGTAATAATAACAAATAATTGTTGAGAAGTGATTATTGAGAACTGCTTATCAAAGTTTGCATTGTTGTCAGGCCCCGCCCCCCTTCAATGGTGTCCCACTTTACCAATGTTAAAATCTGGTCACCTTAGCCTAGAGGCCTGACAACATATATATTCAAGCACCAGCCACAGAATTTACTAAACGCATCTCCTTTGTCTCTCTCTCTTCTCCCCTTGCAGGAGACGATTTCCTATGTCATTTTATTTATATTCTTGGGAATACAAGAGGAGTCAGCAAACTATCAATGGTTACTTGCATTTCTAGACAGCTGGGGGGGAAGAATACTTTGTGACACATGAAAATTAGACAAAATTCAAATTCAGTGCCTATAAGTTTTATTGGGATACAGCCATACTCATTTGTTTATACACTACGTATGACTGCTTTCTTGCTACAGTAGCAGAGATCATAGGTTGTGAGACTTGTATGGCTCCCAAGTCCAAATTATTTACTATCTGGCCCTTTCCAAAAAGCCTGGCACACTGCCCCTGACTTGCTTTATGCTTTACCAATCAGCTTAGTAATTTGAAAGTTGAGTGGGGTGGGGAATATTAGATTTTCCAGAGAAGTAATGTATATTTAATATGCTAATATCCTTTTTAAAGTAAAAAATATTTTCATAGTAGTCTCCCACAGAAACCAAAACTATACTAAAATCTTAATAGTTTATACTTTGTTAGCATACAGCAGAATCTCCATAGTTGACCACTTCCCAATACTGACGACTTCCTTAAGGTGACCTAATTGCCATAGACCAGGCATGTACATTATCAGTTCCTTACTGTACAGTTCCATACAGACCACCTCTGTATCTTGACCAATTTGTTACAGCCCCTTCAGCAGTCAACTTACAGAGATTCTACTATAATGATAAACATATTCTACCTTGAAGACAAGAAGATTTCATTTAGGGTGGCACCTGTAGCTCAGAGGGTAGTGCGCCGGCCATATACACTAAGGCTGGTGGGTTTGAACCCGGCCTGGGCCAGCTAAAACAACAATGACAACTGCAACAAATAAAATAGCCAGGCATTGTTGAAGGCACCTTTAGTCCCAGCTACTAAGGCTGAGGCAAGAGAATCACTTAAGCCTAAGAGTTTGAGGTTGCTGTGAGCTGTAATGCCACGGCACTCTACCCAAGGTGACAGCTTGAGACTCTGTCTCAAAAAAAAAAAAAAAAAAAAGATTTCATTTAAAAATAAGATTTGACCTTACAGTCACATAAACAGAGACACAAAAACATATCTTGGGGACTGAGGTCCCATGTTCAACAGGTCCTCCCCTACTGGCTGGCTTTCCTGGATCATTATTCAGCTGAAACTGAGGAAAATTTTCTGCATAGACCAGACAACGGTAAAGTGGTTCCACTTCCTTAGCACTGTATTTGAAAAGGCTATGAGCACACAGACCTAAACCTACGTAAGATGATACTAATGCAAACTTTTTTAAAAATTGGAAATTGTAGACAAGATTAGAGAACATATTCAAATCTATGAAAACTGTGAAAGTTCTATATGAAAGAAGCAATTTTAATCTCAGAGAATAAATGAGACACTGGAAAAACTCTTTTGAAACCTTATACATCACATGCTGCCAAAACTTTAAAGAAGAAATTAAGAAATTCCCTGCACTTCTTTGGTTGATGCCAAATTAATGACTTAGATAATACCACCTTTCAATTTTGTGAAAAACTAAATGATTTCTCTTTATTTTTTACTATTTGCGACTTATCAATGAAGAAAATAGTAATTATACAATTATATACACTCAACATTCAAGGAAGAAGAAATGTTATTTTACAGGTCTTGAAAACCACCATTAAAATTAATGAAATCTTGACAGCTGAGTGAAAATTCTTCACGG
The DNA here is from genome assembly GCF_000181295.1 of Otolemur garnettii. Classification (NCBI taxonomy): domain Eukaryota; kingdom Metazoa; phylum Chordata; class Mammalia; order Primates; family Galagidae; genus Otolemur; species Otolemur garnettii. The sequence goes on from NW_003852408.1 coordinate 28,368,612, forward strand.
TCAAATGGGTTAGAGACATTATTCCCTTATGATTTTCAGCCTCCCTTCCAACTAGCTTGGAGCCATGCATCTGGTTCTGGCCAAAGCTGATGTAAGAACAAATGTACCTATGTTATGATTTTTCATGCCCACGTGGCTGAATGAAACAACCTGAGGAGAGCTCTGCCACAGAGCCATCCAACCAACACTGGCCATCATAAACCTTTGCTCTCTCAAGTTGTTAAAATTTCTAGGATTTGGTGCAACAAATAATGTGAACCACCCTAATGTAAAGCAGAGAAACTGAACCAGAGTGGGAGGGCATGGTTAGTGCAGGTACTTACTTATATTTTTCTACCAAAATATAAAAACTTTATGAAAATCTAAGAAAATACTGAACTATTTAAAAAATATACAATACACTGCCTAAGAAGGAGAAAACATAAGAAAAAAAGAATACATATTCCACCATTTGTAGTTGAATCACTCAACGCCCCACCCATATCCATTCATAACCACTGTGGAAGGCACTTCAAGTTTCTATGGACAGTTCTCTAGACAATTTCTTAGCATCTGTGCCTCTTTCCCAGAGGGCTTTTCTCTAGCTGAACTAGCATACTCAGCATGGCAGCAGGGTCATGGGAAAGTCTGGGAATTAACAGCCCCAGAAATGTCAACCAGTAAAGGAAAAGAGATAAGGAGATAAATACTGTATGCTTCAATGAGATCATCGTGAGGTATGTTCTACAGGGGTCCTCCGTCCTCCAACTTTTTAAACAAGGGGCCAGTTCACTGTCCTCCCACAGAAACCAAAACTATACTAAAATCTTA
>NW_003852408.1:28369976-28371408 GCF_000181295.1 Otolemur garnettii
TATTTGGCAGGGGCTGGGTTTGAACCCACCACCTCCAGTGTATGGGGCTAGTGCCCCATTCTACTTAGTTTAACCAAGTTTGGCATCTGCAATGAAAGTCTAGAAAAATACCACCTCAAGCAAACAAAAATCCAATATATCGGGTAAAGCAAATTAATGCTTTAATATTTCTACATCTTTGATGCAATAAAGCACTCAAGGATAAGGATTCCAAAGTAAAAAAGAAAAGCAATACGCATCTAGTATTTTTTCTGAACAATAATTTAAGGAAATACTTTCATAATGACATGCCTGAAAATCCCATTTGAAACAATGTGAGGAACATTTTTTTCCTAGTTATGTTCCATCTTGGCCAAAATATCTCTAAAAACAGTTTTTATATAATTTGAGCTCAATTCAGTTAATAAAATAACTTCCAGAAAACCAATCTGGAGAACTTGGTGGGGGGGTGGGGGTGTTAGAACATTTTGCATTACTATAAAGTAAATACCTGAGGCTAAGTTATTCATAAAAAAGAGGTTCATTTGGCTCATGGTTCTGCACACTGTATAAGAAGCCTGGTGTCTGCATTTACTTCTGGTGAGGTCGTCAGAGGGCTTCCAATGAAAGCAGTAGGGCAAGTAGGGTGCTGGCCACATACACCAGAGCTGGCAGGTTCAAGCCTGGCCAAGCCAGCTAAAGAAAAATGACAACTGCAACAAAAAAATAGCCAGGCACTGTGGCGGATGCTTGTAGTCCCAGCAAGGTGGGAGGCTGAGCCAAGAGAATCACTTAAGCTCAAGAATTTGAGGTGGCTGCGAGCTGTGACGCCATGGCCGAGGGCAACATAGTCAGACTCTGTCTCAAAAAAAAAAAAGAAAAAGAAAAAAGAAAGATAGTAGGGAAAAGGGAAGCAGGAGCATTACACAGAATCAATGAGCAAATGAAGAAGAGGTGCCAGACTCTTTTTAACAACCAGCTCTCCCATGAACTCATCCATGGCCAAGAAGGAACCAAGTCTTTCATAAGGGATCTTCCCCATAACCCAAACACCTCCCACCAGGCCCCATCTCTAACACTAGGCATCGAATTTTGACATGAGATTTAGAGGGATCAAACATCTTCTGGTTCATTCCCCTATGATAAGCTAATTTTATCTTTTCTTAATTATTTAACAAAACTAGTAATTTTTATTGTACTTCTGGTAAGAAAAATAGCAATTTATAGATTTCTAGACCAGTTGGGATTAAAAAACCTACTGGCAAGTAAGTACACCCATCCACACTAATATTATGTGAGCAATATAAAAAAATATGCATTTTTTAAAGATTAAATATTTTTCTCCTATATCAGTTCTATTTTTTTTTTTTTTTTTTTTTTTGAGACGGAGCCTCAAGCTGTCCCCCTGGGTAGAGTGCCGTGGCATTACAGCTCACAGCAACCTCCAACTCCT
>NW_003852408.1:28371588-28374424 GCF_000181295.1 Otolemur garnettii
AAATGTTTTGAAATTTCCAACATCACAGCATAATATTTGTGTTTACCAAATCAGTATATAGGTATAGAAGGCTGAAAAACATCTGTACCTAAAATGCCCTGTTTTTTTTTTTTTTATTAGTTGGGGATTCATTGAGGGTACAAGATGTGTCACACACTGAGACCCTACCCCACTGAGATCCCCTCCTCCTTCCCTTTCTCTGCTCTTCCTTTCCTCCGCTCCCCTCCTTCCTTCTCTCCTTCTCTGCTCTCAGCTTTTCCCACCACCCCCCACCATGTCATTAGTTGTCATGTCCTCATATCAAAATTGAATACAGAGGATTCATGTTTCTCCATTCTTGCGATGTTTTACTAAGAATAATGTGTTCCACTTCCATCCAAGTTAATACAAAGGATGTAAAGTCTCCATTTTTTTAATGGCTGAATAGTACTCCATGGTATACACGTACCATAGTTGGTTAATCCATTCCTGGATTGGTGGGTATTTAGGCTGTTTCCACATTTTGGCAAGTGTAAATTGAGCTGTGATAAACAGTCTAGTGCAAGTGTCCTTACAATAAAAGGTTTTTTTTCCTTCTGTATAGATGCCCAGTAATGGGATTTCAGGATCAAATGGGAGGTCTAGCTTGAGTTCTTTGAGGGTTCTCCATGCTCCCTTCCAAAAAGGTTGTATTAGTTTACAGTCCCACCAGCAATGTAAAAGTATTTCTTTCTCTCCACATCCATGCCAGTATGTACAGCTGAGATTTTGTGATGTGGGCCATTCTTGAGCTGGGGTTAAATGATACCTAACCAAAGAGGTGAAGGACCTCTATAATTTTGAAGAAAATTATGAAACTCTAAGAAAAGAAATAGCAGAGGATATTAACAAATGGAAAAACATACCATGCTCATGGATGGGAAGAATCAACATTGTTAAAATGTCTACACTACTTAAAGCAATCTACCAATTCAACACCATCCCTATTAAAATACCAACATACTTTCAAGACTTGTAAAAAAAAGATTGTGCATTTTGTATGGAAACAAAAAAATCCGCATAGCTAAAGCAGTTCTTAGTAATAAAAATAAAGCCAGGGGCATCAGCACACCAGATTATAGGTTGTACTACAAGGCCATAGTGGTCAACGTAGCATGGTACTGGCACAAAAATAGAGACACAGACATTTGGAATCAAACAGAAAACCAGGAAAGGAAACTAACAATTTACAACCACTTAACCTTTGAAAAACCAAGCAAGAACATACAGTGGGGGAAAGACCCCCTATTCAATAAATGGTGCTGGGAGAACTGGATATCCACATGCAAAATACTCAAACTGGACCCCCACCTCTCCCCACTCACAAAAACTGATTCAAGATGGATAAAGGACTTAAATTTAAGGCATGAAACTATAAAAATCCTCAAAGAGGGCTTGGTGCCTGTGGCTTAAGTGGCTAAGGCCAGCCACATACATCCAAGGTGGCGGGTTCAAATCCAGTCCAGGCCCGCCAAAACAACAATGATGGCTGCAACCAAAAAGTAGCCAGGCATTGTGGCAGGTGCCTGTAGTCTCAGCTACTCGGGAGGCTGAGGCAGGAGACTCGCTTGAGCCCAGGAGTTGGAGGTTGTAGTGAGGTGTGATGCCATGGCACTCTACCCAGGGGGACAGCTTGAGGCTATCTCAAAAAAAAAAAAAAAAAATCCTCAAAGCAAGCATAGGAAAAACACTGGAAGATATGAGGAAGACTGCCATGGTAACTGCAATTACAACCAAAATAAACAAATGGAACGTAATTAAACTGAAAAGCTTCTGTACAGCTAAGGAGACAACAACCAAAGCAAATAGACAACATACACTATGGGAAAGGATATCTCCATATTTTGAATCAGACAAAAGCTTAATAACTAGGATCTATAGAGAACTTAAATTAATCCACACGAAAAAAGCCAACAATCCCATAGATTAGCGGTTCTCAACCTGTGGATTGCGACCCACAGGAACTGTATTAAAGAGCTGCGGCATTAGGAAGGTTAAGAACCACTGCCATAGATCAATGGGGAAGAAAGATGAATAGAACCTTCTCTCAAGAAGACAGAAGAATAATGGCTAGCAAACATATGAAAAAATGCTCATCATCCTTGATTATTAGAGAAATGTAAATTCAAGTGCCCTATTTTACAAGAAATTTTACCAATTTTTCCACATCACAACAGCCACTGATCCATTAATGTATTTATTATCTGTGCTTCAACCAGAGACTGAAAAGGAGGAACTTATGATTTATATTATGCCTTATTTTGGTGTTCTTTTGAATTATCCAGCTTAGTATGTTACTCATTCATAATAGGTATTCAAATACACTGTGGCAAGATTTTAAAAAGACAGCTTTGGCTAGCTGTGGTGGTTCATGCCTAAACTCCTAGCACTTTGGGAGGCTAAAACAGGAGGATCACTTGAAGCCGAGAGTTCAAGACCAGCCTTCATAACATAGCAAGACCCCATCTCTACAAAAAATAGTAATAATTTTTAAAAAATGATCTGGATGTGGTAACATGTGCCTTAGTCCCAGCTACACAGGAGGCTGAAGGCAAGAGAACTGCTTGATCTCAGGAATTTGAGGTTACAGTGAGCTCTGATGATGCCACTACTCTAGTATGGGTAACAGAACGAGAACCTCAAATTAAATAGACATGAGTTGAAATCCCACATTTAAAAATTCCCGGGAAGTGCCCGTAGCTCAGTGGGTAGGCACTGGCCACATATACCAGAGCTGGTGGGTTCAAAACTGGCCCAAGCCAGCTAAAACAACAGTAACAACTACAACAAAAAAATAGCCAGGCATTGTGGCAGGTGC
>NW_003852408.1:28374444-28375991 GCF_000181295.1 Otolemur garnettii
CTAAGGCAAGAGAATCACGTGAGCCCAAGAGTTTGAGGTTGCTGTGAGCTATCACACCATAGCATTCTACCCAGGGCGACAGCTTAAGACTCTGTTCCAAAAAAAAAAAAAAAAAAAAGAAAGAAAGAAAAAGAAAAAGAAATAGCTGGGCGTGTTGCGGGCGCCTGTAGTTTCAGCTACTTGCGAAGCTGAGACAAGAGAATTGCTTTAGCCCAAGAGTTTAAGGTGGCTGCGAGCTGTGACAACACAGCACTCTACTGAGGGCAACATAATGAGACTCTGTCTCAAAAGAAAAAAAAAAATTCCCTAAAAGACTAAATTACTTAACTCACTGGGACTGAGTATTCTCATTTATGAAATGGAAATAAATACAGCCTATTCTGAGGCATGTATCCAATGCATGAGGCATATACTCAAACATTACTTCCTTCTTTCTCTTTCTTTGCTGATACAGAAAAAGAAAATTGGACACAAAATTTATTCTCCTATACAACATTTTAGAATAAACTCTTTTAAATAAAATATTATGTCAAGAGAGAATTACTATTACTAATTTTTCTCCAAAAAGACAACAAAAATTTTTTAAAATACTACCTAAATATTTAGATTCTAGACAAACTAAAGTTTACACATTTAGGAAAGTTCTGCCCAGTGACGTGACAGGTGTTTCTTAATAAAATTTTTAAAACTAGATATGAATGCTGTGATTTGATAGTGATTTTTACTTCTAACACTGCTCTACAACTATTCTCACTGTTGTCACTCTATAATCTCATCCATTCCTCTATGTGGTTCAGACATGCTAGATGTTCACTTCACCACTTACCAGTTATCTTGTCACCAGCAAATATCTCAAAGGCCTCACAAGACTGAAACCTAGCAAAAATAAACACAGCCAGGATACCACTTCAACTAGATAATCTAACTTAAAGTAACACAGGTTAGTTAAGACCCGAAGCCATCTAATAGGCCAAATAGTTAAGGTTTTGCCTTCAGACTTATCTAAAACACATCACTTCATGAAAATAGAGAGCACACTGGAACTTTTTTTTTAAAGCTACCTCAAAAAGAAAATTTTTGAGACAGAGCCTCAAGCTGTCACCCTGGGTAGAGTGCCCTCGCATCACAGCTTACAACAACCTCCAACTCCTGGGCTCAAGCAGTTCTCCTGCCTCCCCCTCCCAAGTAGCTGGGACTACTGGCGCCTGCCATAACACCCAGTTATTTTTTGGTTTCAGCAGTCATTGTTGTTTGGCGGGCCCAGGCTGGATTCGAATCCGCCCGCTCAGGTGTATGTTGCTGGCACCTTAGCCTCTTGAGTCACAGGTGCCGAGCCAGAAAGGCCATTTTTAATGACACCTATGCTCTATTTTTAAACCTTTTTTTTAAACATTTAACCTTATTTTATTTTTATTTATTTATTTTTTAGACAGAGCCTCAAGCTGTTGCCCTGGATAGTGATGTGGCATCACAGCTCACAGCAACCTCCAACTCCTGGGCTCAAGTGATTCTCCTGCCTCCACCTCCCAAGTAGCTGGGACTACAGG
>NW_003852408.1:28377099-28379252 GCF_000181295.1 Otolemur garnettii
AAAAAAAAAAAAAAAACCTGTCACTATGGACTGGATAAAAGGTTGGGTGCAGTGGCTGTAATCCCACCACTTGAGAGGCCAGGCAGGTGGATTGCCTGAGCACACAAGTTTGAGACCAGTCTGAGTAAGAGCGAGACCTTGTCTCTAAAAAATAGCCAGGTGTTGTGGGCGGGCACTTGTAATCCCAGCTACTTTGAGAGGCTGAGACAAGAGGGGTGCTTGAACCCAAGAATTTGAGGTTGCTGTGACCTAAGATGCCATGGCATTCTACCAAGGGTGACCAAGTGAGACTGTCTCAAAAAAAAAAAAAAAAAAAGAAAGAAAGAAAAAGTCACTATGAGTGGGTAAGACTGACAGTTTGTATTCATTTCTTAACCGACTATGGTAGGCAGAATTCTAAAATGGTCCCCCAAGATTTCCTGTCCTAATTTCCAGAACTGTGAATATGATGACAAAGATTTGAGAGTGTTCTCTGGCTGGGTGCAAAAGAGGAAATCATCAAGATTTTATTTATGTATGTATGTGTTTTATATATAGTCTCACTATATCACCCTCAGTAGAGTGCTATGGTGTCATAGCTCACAGCAACCTCAAACTCTTAGGCTTAAGTGATTCTCTTGTCTCAGCCTCCCAAGTAGCTGAGACTATAGGCGCCCACCACAATGCCCAGCTATTTTTTTTTTGTTGCAGCTGTCATTGTTGTTTAGCTGGCCTGGGCCAGGGTCAAACCCTCCAGCCATGGGCCAGCTTCATAACTACTGTACTACAGGCGCCAAGCCTATAGGGATTTTATGTAAGAGAGATATTCTATTACTGGCTTTGAAGATAGAGGAAGTCTTGTAGAAAAGACCTCAGAGCTGAGCGACCCCTTAGAAAAGAGCCTACAAGAACAAAAGCATCTTAGTCTATGACCTCAAGGAACTGACTAGATTCCGCCAAAGACACTAATGAGTTTGGGAATACGATCTTCCTTCCGTGAAAGTTTCTAGATAAGAACCTAACCTAATTAACATTTTTATTTTTGCCTGTGAGACCCTGAACAAAGAACACAGTGGCGTTTCCTCCCTGCCCCCACTTTTGACCTACAGAACTATGAACTAATAAGTATGTGCTAAAGCTACTAAATTTGCAGCAATCTATTACTTGTCTATAGAGAATTAATACACTGATCCATGGAGAAACCCATAAGCAATTCCCACGACTGATGTGAAGGAAAGGCACACATATGATAAGGTAAGGCAAATGAGGCACTTGTCCTGAGCACAAAATAACTTACTACTTAATAACATCACACATGATGAGCAAACCATCGAAATTTTAAAAAGACCATATTCAATCATGTACTTACATGACTCTTAACTTTGACCCTGTTGTTTCCTATCTTTAAAATTTTGATAATTAGTTCATCGTGGGCATTCAAAATTAATTTTTATCTCATATATATATATATATTTCTGGGGGGGAGACGGACTCTCACTTTGTCACCCTCAGTAGAGTGCCCTGGCGTCACAGCTCACAGCAGCCTCAAACTCTTGGGGTCAAGCAATTCTCTTACCTCAGCTTCCCAAGTAGCAAGGACTAAAAGCGGCTGCCACAACACCCAGCTATTTTTAGAGATGGGAGTCTCACTCTTGCTCAGGCTGGTCTTCAATCTCTGAGCTCAAGCAATCTACCCACTTTAGCCTCCCAGAGTGCGAGATTATAGGTGTGAGCCACCATGCCTGGCCTAAAAATATTTTATTTATGCTAGCTGCAGTGGCTCACACCTGTAATCCCAGCACTCTGGGAGGCCAAGGCAGGTGGGATTGCCCGAGCTCAGGAGTTCGAGACCAATGTGAGCAAGAGAGAAACCTTGTCTCTAAAAATAGCTAGGTATTGTGTTGGGCACCTGTAGTCCCAGCTACTCGGGAGGCTGAGGCAGGAGGATGGCTTGAGGCCAGGAGTTCAAGACCAGCCTGAGAATGGTGGCGCCTGTAGCTCAGTGGGTAGGGTGCCGGCCACTTACACCCAGGCTGGCAGATTCGAACCCTGCCTGGGCCAGCTAAACAACGACAACTGCAACAAAAAAAATAGCTGGGTGTTGTGGCAGGTGCCTATAGTCCCAGTTACTTGGGAGGCTGAGGCAAGAGAATCACTTAAGCCCAAGAATTTGA
>NW_003852408.1:28380980-28383468 GCF_000181295.1 Otolemur garnettii
GAACCCGCCACCTTAGGTGTACGTGGCTGGCGCCCTAGCCGGTTGAGCTATAGGCGCCGAGCCCAGAATTTACATTTGTAACAAACACCCAGATTACAAAGTCATTACTACTAAAATAGCAGACTTTCCTGTTTTAATGACAGCTTTTTAAGAACTGTCAAATGGCTGAGTATGTAGGCTCATGCCTATAATTCTAGCACTCTGGGAGTGGGTAGTTTGCTTGAGCTCAGAAGTTCAACACTAGCCTGAGCAAAAGCTCTGTCTCTACTAAAAACAGAAAAACTACCCAGGCATTGTGGCAGGCCCCTCTAGTCTCAGCTACTTTGGAGGCTAAAACAAGAGGATCACTTGAGCCCAGGAGATTGAGGCTGTAGTGAGTTATAATGACGCCCTCTACTCTACATGGCACTTTACTCAGGGTGAAAAGAGTGAGACTTGTCAAAAGAGCCATACAACAAGAAGACATCTCAATTTTAAACATTTATGCACCTAATTTAAATGCTCCCACATTTATGAAATAGACCTTGACGGGTTTGAGCAATATGATATCCCATAACACCTTAATAGTCAGGGACGTCAACACCCCTCTGACAGAACTGGACAGATCCTCTAAACAAAGGACTTAAAGGATACAAAGGACTTAACATGACCCCAGAATAAATGGGATTAATAGACACATACAGAACACACTATCCCAAAGCAAAAGAATATACTTTTTTCTCATCAGCTCCTGGCACATACTCCAAAATAGATCACACCTTAGGATACCAATCCAACCTCAGCAAAATTAAAGGAACAGAAATTATACCATGTCTCTTCCCAGACCACAAGGCTATAAAGGTAAAAGCTCAACTCTAACAAAAATGTTCATCCCCACACAATCTTGGAAACCGAACTCAGGCTGAATGATACTTGGAATCAGGAAGACATAAAAGAGGAATTTGTAGGGCAGCGACTATGGATCAGTGGTTAGGGTACCGGCCTCTTATACGGAAGATGGCAGGTCCAAACCCGGCCCTGGCCAAACTGCAACATAAAATACCCAGGTGCTGTGGTGGGCACCTGTAGTTCTAGCTACTGGGGATGCTGAGGCAAGAGAATCGCCTAAGCATAGAAGTTGGAGGTTGTTATGAGCTATGATGCTACAGTACTCTATTGAGGGTGACAAAGTGAGACTCTGTCTCAAAAAAAAGAAAATTTGTCAATTTCCTCAAACACAACAACAATGAAGATACAACTTACCAAAACCTCTAGGATAGAGGTTTTGCAAAAGCAGTCCTGAGAAGAAAATTTATTGCACTAGATGCTTACCTTCAAAAAACAGAAAATAAACACATCAACACACTCACAAACCATTTTTAAAAATTGGAAAAAGAAGAACACTCAAACCCTAAACCCAGCAGAAGAAACAGCCAAAATTAAATCAGAAATTAATGAAACTGAAAACAAAAAAATCATTCAGAAAATTACTGAAACAAGGTTGTTGTTTTTTTTTTTTTTGAAAAAATAAATAAAATAGATAAACCTTTGGCCAGATTAACTAGAAATAGAAAAGTAAAATTTCTAGTAACCTCAATCAGAAATGATAAAGGGGAAATAACAGACACCAGAGATACAAGAGATTATGTCTGAATACTACAAGAAACTCTGCCCAGAAATTCGACAATGTGAAGGAAATAGATCAATATTTGGAATCACACCCTCTCCCTAGACTTAACCAGGAAGAAATAGATCTCTTGAATAGACCAAGTTCAAGCACTGAGATCAAAGAAACAATAAAAAAATCTCCCAACAAAAAAATGCCCTGATCCAGATGGCTTCACACCAGAATTCTATCAAACTTTCAAACAGCTTATTCCCATACTGCAGAAATTATTCCCAAAAATTGAGGAGAAAGGAATCTTTCCCAACACATTCTATGAAGCAAACATCACCCTGATACCAAAACCAGGAAAAGACTCAACTTAAAAGGAGAACTTAGACCAATTTCACTAATGAACATAGATGCAAAAATTCTCAACAAAATCCTAGCCAATAGATTACAGCTTCTCATCAAAAAAGTCATACATCATTATCAAGTAGGTTTCATCCCAGGGATGCAAGGATGGTTTAACATATGCAAGCCCATAAATGGAATTCACCATATCAACAGAAGCAAAAACAAAGACCATGTGATCTTCTCAATAGATGCAGGAAAAGCATTTGATAAAATCCAGCATCTTTTTCTAATTAGGCATTCGCGTCACATTTCTTAAACTGACTGAAGCTATCTATGACAACCCCAAAGCTCATATTTTACTGAATGGAATAAAACTGAAAGCTTTTCCACTTAGAACTGGAACCAGACAAGGTTGTCCTCCGTCACCACTACTACTCAACACAGTGCTGGAACATCAGGCAAGAGAAGAAAAAAAGGGCATCCAAATGGGGGCAGAGGAGGTCTAACTCTCCCTCTTTGCTGACGATCAGATTTTTTTTTTTTTTTTTT
>NW_003852408.1:28383718-28386446 GCF_000181295.1 Otolemur garnettii
CCTTAGCCACTTGAGCCACAGGCGCCGAGCCGATGATCAGATCTTATACTTAGAGAGGCCCAAGACTCAACCACAAGACTCCTAAAGTGATCAAAAAATACAGAAATGTCTCAGGATATAAAATCAATGTCCACAAGTCAGTTGCCTTTGTAACCACCAATAACAGCCAAGATGAGAAATGAATTAAGACACAATCCCCTTCACAGTAGCGTCAAACAAAATGAAATACCTAGGAATATACCTAACAAAAAAGGTGAAGGACAGGGTGGCCCCTGTGGCTCAAAGGAGTAGGGCGCTAGCCCCATATGCCAGAGGTGGAGGGTTCAAACCCAGCAGCCGTGGCCAAAAACTGCAAAAAAAAAAGATGAAGGCCCTCTATAAAGAAAATTACAAAACACTAAGAAAAGAAATAGCAGAAAATAAAAACAATTGGAAGAACATACCATGCTCACGGCTGGGAAGAATCAACATTGTGAAAATGTCTATACATACCAAAGCAATCTACAGATTCAATGCCATCCCTATTAAAATACTAACATCATACTTTCAAGACTTGGAAAAAATAATTCTTCATTTTGTATGGAACCAGAAAAAACCTCGTATAGCTAAGGCAATATTTAGTAATAAAAACAAAGCCGGGGTATCAGCCTACCAGAATTTAGGTTATACCACAAGGTAATAGTGATCAAAACAGCATAGTTCTGGCACAAAAATAGAGACACTGACATCTGGAACCAAATAGAAAACCAGGAGATGAAACTAACATCTTATAGCTACCTAATCTTTGATAAACCAAATAGAACATACACTGGGGGAAAGAATCCCTATTCAATAAATGGTGCTGGGAAAACTGGATATCCACATGTGAAAGACTGAAACTGGACCCACTCTTTTCTCCACTCAGGAAAATTGATTCAAGATGGATGAAAAACCTAAATATAAAACAATAAAAATCCTCAAGGAAAGCATGGGAAAAAAACTTGAAGATATCAGCCTGGGGAAAGACTTTATGAAGATGATTTCCACAGCAATTACAACAACAAAAATAAACAAATGGGACCTAACTAAACTGAAAGGCTTCTGTACAGCTAATGAGACAACAACCAAAGCAAATAAACAACCTACACAATGGGAAAAGATATTTGCTTTTTTTTTTTTTTTGAGACAGAGTCTCACTATGTCCCTTGGTAGAGTACTGTAGCATCATAGCTCACAGCAACCTCAAACTCTTTTTTTTTTTTTTTTTGAGACAGAACCTCAAGTTGAGCCCCTGGGTCGAGTGCCATGGCTTCACTGCTCACAGCAACCTCCCAACTCCTGGGCTCAAGAGAGTCTCCTGCCTCAGCCTCCCAAGTAGCGGGCACCACAGGCCCCCGCCACAACGCCTATTTTTTGGTTGCAGCCATTATTGTTGTTTGGCGGGCCTGGATGGATTCGAACCTGCCACCTTAGGTGTATGTGGCTGGCGCCTTAGCTGCTTGAGCACAGGCACCGAGCCTGCAACTTCAAACTCTTGGGCTTAAGCGATTCTCTTGCCTCAGCCTCCCAAGCAGCTGGTACTACAGGCACCCACCACAACACCCAGCTATTTTTTTGTTGCAGTTGCCATTGTTGTTTAGCTGGTCGAGTTCCAACCCACCACCCTCGGTACATGTGGCCAGTGTTCTCACCTCTGTGCTATGGGCACCGAGCCAATATTTGCATATTTTGAATCAGACAAAAGCTTGATAACTAGGTTCTACAGAGAACTCAAATTAATCAACATCAAAAGAGCCAAAAATCCCTTTCATCACTGGGCAAGAGAGTTGAATAGAACCTTCTCTAAAGAAGACAGACAAATGGCTAACAAACATGAAAAACTGCTCATTGTCCCTAATTAGTAGAGAAATACAAATCAAAACCACACTGAGTTATCACCTAACCCCAGTGACAATGGCCCACATCACAAAATCTCACAACTGCAGATACTGGCGTGGATGTGGAGAAAAGGCAACACTTACACTGTAGCTGGGACTGCACACTAATACAATCTTTGTTGGAGGAAGTATGGAGAAATGTCTAAGAACTCAAGCTAGACCTCCCATTTGAGCCTCCAATCCCATTACTAGGCATCTACCCAGAAGAAAAAAAAATCCTTTTACCATAAGGACACTTGCACTGCACTAGACTGTTTACCACAGCTCAATTTGCAATCGCCAAAAATGTGGAAACAGCCTAAACGCACAGCAACCCAGGAATGGGTTACCAAGTTGTGGTACGTATATACCATGAATACTATTCAACCATTAAAAATGATGGAGACTTTACATCTTTTGTATTAACCGGGATGGAAGTGAACACATTATTCTTAATAAAACATCACAAGACCGGAGAAGCAAGAATCCTATGTACTCAATTCCTGATATGAGGACAATTAATAATTTAGTATACTGTGGGGGTGGGGGAAGGGAGAGCAGACAGAGGGAAAGAGGGAGGGGATGGGGGTCACGGTATGTGACCCACCTTTTGGGGCCAGGACACAGTTATAAGAGGGACTTTACCTAACAAATGGAATCAATCAATGTAACTTGGTTCTTTGTACCCACGATGAAACCGCAAGAATAAAAAATAAATAAATAAAAATAGGGTGGCGCCTGTGGCTCAAAGGAGTAGGACGCTGGCCCCATATACTGGAGGTGGCGGGTTCAAACCCAGCCCTGGCCAAAAACTGTAAAAAAAAAAAAAAAAA
>NW_003852408.1:28386466-28390222 GCF_000181295.1 Otolemur garnettii
GCCCCATTGCCTAATGAATGAATTGGCCCCCAGCAAAGTCCAAAGGCAGCTCATACTTTGATTCTCAATTATGTTTACTAAATAGGAAAGAGACCCAGGTGGCACCTGTGGCTCAGAGGAGTAGGACGCTGGCCCCATATGCTGGAGGTGGCAGGTTCAAACCCGGCCCTGGGCAAAAACTGTAAAAAAAAAAAAAAAAAAAAAAAAATGTAGTGCAGGTTCAGCACCCATAGCTCAGTGGTTAGGGTGCTGGCCATATACACTAAGGCTGGCAGGTTAGAACCCGGTCTGGGCCTGCTAAGTAACAATGACAACTACAACATAAAAAATAGCCAGGTGTTGTGGTGGGCACCTATAGAGCCAGCTACCTGAGAGGCTGTAACAGAATCACTGAGCCCAAGAGTTTGAGGTTGCTGTGAGCTATGACATTACAGCACTCGACCAAGGGTGACATAATGAGACTCTGTCTCCGGAAAAAAAAAAAAAAAAAATTAATGCATTATGTTTTAGAAATCCATGGTCTACTATGTATGCATACAGAAAATATAATAAATAGCATTTATGAAACTGGTTAATAATGACAAACTTAGGCAAGGCACAGTGGCTCATGCCTATAATCCTAGCACTCTGGGAGGCCAAAACAGGTAGACTGCTTGAGCTCAGGAGTTCAAGACCAGCCTAAACCAGAGCAAGATTCCATTTCTAAAAATAGCCGGGCATTGTGGCAGACACCTGTACTTCCAGCTACGTGGGAGGCTGAGGCAAAAGGATAACTTCAGCCCAAGAGTTTGAGGTTGTTGTGAGCTATGAATTCTATAGCACTCTACTGAAGGTGACAAAGTGAGACTGTCTCAAAAAAAATGGCAACATAATTAACCCACTCAAGGTTCAAAATTTCAGCCACCACTATACTCTCTCATCCCTCTAATCATTTAACAAGTCCTATCAATTCTTTGCTTCTTGAACAAACTATTTTCCATTCACACTATATACAACTACCTATTTTCACACAAATTTTCACATAGCAAGAGTGCTGAAAAATAGTAAAACTGAGAGTAAATATCATATAAAAGACATTTTTCCTGTTTTTAATTGACTTAAAAGATAATTATCTAAAGTAAAAACATAAAATATTTGAAAAATAAAAATTATTTGACAATTAAAGTACAAAAGATGTAAAAGAGGAGATGGAAGTGTATTAATATCAACTATCTAACATGTGAAATATTAGACAATACAGAGAACATTTCCATCACTCACAAAATTATATTGGACAGCAATGCTCCACTGCAACCACAAAAATGACAGTAAAAACATAATGACTAATAGTGAAGATAAAAAAAAAAAAAATCCAGGCTCGGCGCCTGTGGCTCAAGTGGCTAAGGCGCCAGCCACATACACCTTAGGTGGAGGGTTCGAATCCCCAGCCCGGGCCCACCAAACAACAATGATGGCTGCAACCAAAAAATGGCTGGTGCTGTGGCAGGCGCCTGTAGTCCCAGCTACTTGGGAGGTGGAGGCAGGAGACTCGCTTGAGCCCAGGAGTTGGAGGTTGCTGTGAGCTGTGATGCCATGGCACTCCACCCAGGGTGACAGCCTGAGACTCTGTCTCAAAAGAAAAAAAAGAAAGAAAGAAAGAAAGAAAAAGCATATACAAGAATATTCAACATAGCCTCATGTAATAAAGAAAGACTATAAATGGCAGCACCTGTGGCTCAGTGGGTAGGGCTCCAGCCTCATACACCAAGGGTGGCAGGTTTGATCCCGGCCCCGGCCAGCTAGAACAGCAATGACAACTGCAACCAGAAAATAGCCAGGCGTTGTGGCAGGCGCCTGTAGTCCCGGCTACTTGGGAGGCTAAGGCAAGAGAATAGCTTAAAAAAAACCCAAAGACTGTAAATGATGTAATGTTCACAAACGCAAGCCCGATGAAATAATAATATATGGTCCATAATAAACCTATATACACAATGACATATGCAAATATTTGTATGTATATAGAATAACTCTGGATTTATACAAGAAATAGTCTTTTTTTTTTTTCCAAAAGGATCGTTACTGAAAAAGGCAGTAAATCTAGACAACTACAACTATAAAATGATCCAAAGAAATGGTTTCTGTGAAAAGAATGAACTGAGAGTCAAACAGCAGGAAGAGTGTTTACTGTATTCTCTACCATTTGTAATTTTTATCACCTGCAAAGAAAGAAAGGGAAGAAAGAAAGGGATCAAGGCAGGATGACATTCTGCTAAGTAAACTAAATCACACAACTAGAGAGTGAGCTCCCTGAAGATAAGGACTCCAAGATATTTCATGTTATTTTCAAAAGAAGTTTACAATAGCTCATAAAGAAAACTGAGCCAATTAAAAACGTCATGTAGCCAGGCACAGTGGCTCACCCTGTAATACTGGCACTTTGACAAGCTTCAAGGATGATGAGTGGATCACTTGAGCACAGGAGTTCAAGCTCAGGAGACCAGCCTGAGCAAGAGCAAGACCAAAAACAGAAAAATAAGCTGGATGGGCGGCATCTGTGGCTCAGTGAAGCGCCAACCCCATATACTGAAGGTGGTAGGTTCGAACACAGCCCTGGCCAAACCCCAACAAAAAAATAGCTGGGCGTTGTGCTGGGCACCTGTAGTCCCAGCTACTTGGGAGGCTGAGGCAAGAGAATCGCCTAAGCCTAACAGCTGTAGGTTGCTGTGAGTTGTGACGCCATGGTACTCTACCGAGGGCGACAAAATGAGACTCTGTCTCTTAGAAAAAAGAAAAAAAGAAAAGAAAAGAAAAATAAGCTGGGTATTGTGGTGGGTACCTATGGTCCCAGCTACTCAGGAGGCTGAGGTGGGTGGATCACTTGAGCCCACAAGTTTGAGGCTGCAATGTGCTACGATAATGCCATTGCACTCCAGCCTGAGCAACACATCAAGACTTCATCTCTAAAAAAAATACAACTAAAAACAACATTTTAGCTAAGTCTTTTTTGGGGAAAATAACAGCTAAGTTCAACTTACCCTTTTTGAAATTAATCTCTTTTCATAGATTTTTAAAAACTCGTAAGGCAATCACAGTACATTTTGATTAAATAATTGGTATAAGAAAAAAACGGGATTTTTTTCTAAAGCTAGATTTAACTTAAATGAAATAAGTTGTTTTTTTTAACAGGAAAATTTATAATGTTCATAGTAAAGCTACTAAAGTCATAGGTCAAGGCAATAGGAAAAAATATAGTTTAAGACACGATTAGATGAAATAAGAGTTTGAAAAACTCTCAATATCATGATCTGTGTCAAATATAAGTCTAGCACAATTACTAACATAGTAATTTTTCATTTTCTTTAGAAATGGGGTCATGCTATGTTGCCCAGGCTGGCCTCAAAAATCCTCCCTCAACTTCCTACAATGCTGGGATTACAAGCATGAGCCACTAGGCCCAATCCATTTTTAGTTTCATAAGGGGTAGGGAAAGATCTCTTGTTCATACACTAATACACATATCTCATTAGCCTCTTTCACAGCAAAAACTGAGGATAAGATTGTTTGTACTACTTGAACAAAGCAAGAAAAGTTTATATAGGAATTTCATTAGAAGGAGAAACTGCGGCTCGGCACCTGTGGCTCAGGCGGCTAGGGCGCCAGCCACATACACCTAAGGTGGCGGGTTCGAATCCAGCCCGACCCGCCAAACAACAATAATGGCTGCAACCAAAAAAAAAACAAAAATGGCCGGGCGTTGTGGCGGGCGCCTGTGGTCCC
>NW_003852408.1:28390350-28404056 GCF_000181295.1 Otolemur garnettii
AAAAAAAAAAAAAAAAAAGAAGGAGAAACTGAAGTTTCCTCTACTTCCCTACTCACTTCCAATAATGATGATATCTCTAGTGCAGGGGGGGAAACATACAAAACAAATACACTAATAAACTGGTAAAATAAACAGTTCCAGAGAGAAATCAGTCTGTACCCAGAAGACCATCTTTACTAGATCATTATATCTCAACTTTACTGGTCACAAATGCATGGGGGTTCACTGAGAAATAGAAATTATTCCAAGGAGTTCTCCAGAGCAAAAAGATTAGGAAAATCTGCTCTACAGAGATTAACTGGATAGGCTCTAGACTTAAAAGACATCAAACATATCTTTAGGCATGATACAGTAGAACTCTGCCTTGGCCCAAGAGAAGAAAAAAATCTATAGGTGGTAATCCCTTCATTGTAAGATCCTCTAGGCTACTGCCTGATCTAGACACACTAAAGATCTAATCAGCACTTTGGTGTCTCATTTAAATATTAATAGAAAACTAAGAAAAGTTTCCAATCTAGGACAGTGCCTGTAGCTCAGTAGATAGGATGCAGGCCCCATATACATACCAAGGGTGGCAGGTTCAAACCCTGCCCGGCCAAACTGCAACAAAAAAATAGCCAGGCGTAGTGGTGAACACCTATAGTCCCAGCTACTCAGGAGGCTGAGGCAAGAGAATCGCCTAAGCCCAGGAGTTGGAGGTTGCTGTGAGCAGTGTAACGCCACAGCACTCTACTGAGGGTGCTAAAGTAATACTCTGTCTCTACCCCCGCCCCAAAAAAGTTTCCAATCTAAAAGACAAACACCACCAGTGGCTCATGCCCATAATCCCTCTTGGGAAGATCAAGGCAAGAGGACGGCTTGACCACCTAGTTAGCAGCACCTATTGCCATAGCAGCATCTATTGCCTGTCAGGCCTGGTGGTGTGCACCTATAGTTCTAGCTACTTGGGAGGAGGCTATGATCACACCACTGCACTCCAGTCTGGGCAACAGAGTATGACCTTGGTTTAAAAAAAAAAAAGGACAATGCAGAGGACAATCTGAGACAATGCAGAGAGCAAAAGAAAGTTTTGAGAGTACTCATACCTTTTATAAACATTTTTAGAAGGTATTAACATGACAAGAAACAATCAGAGAACAAGGTTAAGTGCTCTTGGAAAATGAAAATATGATAGCCAAAATGTAAAAAAAAAAAATCAATAAAAAGGAAACTGATAAAAATAAATTACTGAAAAGAAAAATAAAAAAAGGCTTGGCGCCTGTGGCTCAAGTGGCTAAGGTGCCAGCCACATACACCTAAGGTGGTGGGTTCAAATCCAGCTCGGCTAGCCAAACAACAATGATGGCTGCAACCAAAAAAATAGCCGGGCATTGTGGTGGGCACCTGTGGTCCCAGCTACTTGGGAGGCAGAGGCAGGAGACTCTCTTGAGCCCAGGAGTTGGAGGTTGCTGTAAGCTGTGATGCCATTGCACTCTACCCAGGAGGACAGCTTGAGGCTCTGTCTCAAAAAAAAAAAAAAAGAAAAAAGAAAAAAAGATAATGAGATGGAACTAGGACAGAAATGTAAAAGTCTAAGAGGTACCACCTCTGGATAACAAGGGTTCTAAAAAAAGAAAACAAAGACAACAGAAAGAAGAAATGATAGAAGAAAAATTCCCAGTATAATGAATAAAAAACATACACCTTGGGTGGCACCTGTGGCTCAGTGGGTAGGGCGCCAGCCAATATACCAAGGGTGGCAGATTCAAACCTGGCCCTGGCCGAACTGCAACAAAAATAGCCAGGCGTTGTGGCAAGCACCTATAGTTCCAGCTACTTGGGAGGCTGAGGCAAGAGAATCACTTAAGCCCAGGAGTTGGAGGTTGCTGTGAGCTGTGTGACACCACAGCACTCTATCTGGGCAATAAAGTGAGACTCTGTCTCTACAAAACACACACACACACACACACACACACACCTCACACCAAGGCAATCCTCATTTTAGAATGGTGGTAACGCTACATAGAGAAAACACACACAATGGCTAAGAATTGGAATGGCATCAGAATTCTCAACAGCAATTCTAGAAGCTAGAAGATGAACTGCTTTCAGTAGAAAAATTATCTCCAACATAGAATTCTAATTCTAATTCTAATTCTATACCTAATCAAAACAAGTTTAAAAATATATCGTCAGGCTGGTTCAGCGCTTGTAGCACAGAGGGCACCAGAGCCGGCAGATTCGAACCCAGCCCCAGCCTGCTAAACAAAGATAACTGCAACCAGAAAATAGCCAAGTGTTGTGGCAGGCGCCTGTAGTCCCAGCTACTTGGGAGGCTAAGCAAGAGAATTTCTTAAGCCCAGGAGTTTGAGGTTACTGTGAGCTAAGACGCCATGGCACTGTACCAAGGGCAACATAATGAAACTGTCTCAAAAAAACAAAACAAAAATATATATATACACACACACACACACACACATCCTCAGACATTCAAGGTCTTTAAAAGATTATGTATCTCCCACGTACCTTGTCTCAAAAAATTATCAGAGAATATTCTCCAGCAAAATAAGATCCAGAAATCAAGTACCCAAAACAGGACAAAGGTGAAGGGAATTCCCAGGGAAGTTCAAAGACAGCAGCTGTGCCACAGACCTAGAGATCAGGGAGCCAGTTTTGGAATAGGAGAATGAAGAACTTCAAAAGAAATATTCCTCCCCCCCAAAAAAGCAAAAGTGAAAAACTACTTGATATGTTTTTAAATACTTAAAAGAAAGTTTCCATTATCATAAGTTTGGGGATAAATTTGTAATAAGTACATACAAAATGAAGCAAACAGAAAGCAATTTTAAAACTTTATGAAGGATAAAAAGTTATTAAATAAAGGAAATGCAACTGTAGTGTACTATACACAGGTTCTGCTGTAAACGATATTTTCAGTCATAATAATTTAAACATTAATACTTATTTAACCAAAAGAGTGCTATGATTACAATGGGAGGAATGAGGAGGATAGCAAGTAGGGTGTTAAATGTATGTTTTCCATAGTAGGAAATCACTAGACTGGGCCTGATGGCTCACAGAGCTGGTAATCCCAGAGCTTTGAGCAGTCAAGGCAAGAAGACTGTTGAGGCCAGGAGTTCAAGGCTGCAGTGAACTATGATCGTGCCACTGCAGTGCAGCCTGGGTGGGTGACAGAATGAGACCCTGTCTATAAAAAAAAAAGAGAGAGAGAGAGAGAGACCAGGAATATTGGCTCACACCTCCAATTCTAGCATCCTAGCACTTTGGAAGGCCAAGGCAAGAAGATCTCTTGAGGCCAGGAATTCTAGCATCCTAGCACTTTGGAAGGCCAAGGCAAGAAGATCTCTTGAGGCCAGGAGTTTGAGACCAGCCCAGGCAACAAAACAAAACCCTGTTTCTAAGAAAGAAAGGAGAAAGAAGGGAAATAAGAAAATCCCCATATAATACATAAAAATGAAAAAAAAAAACCAAACAAACCTAATTTCTAAAGCAGCAGTATAAGCATTATTATTTAGAAATGTGTAGGTAACCCAACTTGACCCTGAGTCTTGTCCTCTCGTCTTCCTTGTCAGGCAGCACGAGTTTCACAACTAGCTCCATTATTTTCTTTCTCCACTAACTACCAGTTCCTGGGCTCCATCCAGGCAACCAGCAACAGTATCCAGCCTGCCAGCAGTACAGCCAGTGTCTATGCAGGCATCAGGGCCTCTGGCTCCCAGAGCTGTGACCTGGGGCGACTTAGGAGACAAGGGCATGGCTACAGGATGGGAGGCATCCAGACCAAAGAGACCAGACAAGAACTGAATGACCACTTGGCCTACCTGGACAAAATGAGGAGCCTAGAGAGCTAAATTTGTGAATACCTGCAGAAGGGACCTGACGTCAAAGACTAGGCACATTACTTCAAAACCACTGAGGACCTGAGGGCTCAGATCTCTGCAAATTCTGTGGACAATGCCCACATCATTCTACAGATTGACAATGCCTATCTTGCTGCTGATGACTTTAGAGTCAAGAATAAGATAGAGCTGGCCATGCACCAGTCTATGGAAAACAATACCCATGTCAGTCAGCTGCAGCTGGAGACTGAAACTGAGGCTCTCAAGGAGGAACCGTTCTTCATGAAGCACCACGAGGGACTTATAAGCCCAGATGCCAGCTCTGGGTTGACTATGGAGACAGATGCCCCCAAATCCCAGGACCTCAGCAAGATCAGACATATGGGCCTACTATGATGAGGTGGCTCAGAAGAACTGAGAGAAGCTGGATAAGTACTGGTCCCATCAGATTGAGGAGAATATCACAGTGGTTACCTCTCAGTCTGGTGAGATCAGTGCTCTTGAGTTGACACACACAGAGCTGAGACATACAATCCAGTCCTTGGAGACTGAGCTGGACTCCATGAGAAATATGAAAGCCAGCTTGTAGAAGAGCCTGAAGATGGTGGAGGCCCACTATGCCATACAAAAAGAACATTTCTGAGGGGTTCTGCTGTATTTGGAGTTGGAGTTTGCAAAGACCCAGTCAGAGAGGCACCAAGCCCAGGAGTATAAGGCCCTACTGAACATCCAAGGTCAAATTGGAGGCTCAGATCAACACCTACCACCACCTGCTAGAAGATAGGGAGGACTTCAATCTTTGTGATGCCCTGCACAGCAGCAACTCCATAAAACCATCCAAAAGACCACCACCCGCAGGATAGTAGATGAGAAAGTAGTGTCTGAGACCAATGACACCAAAGTTCTGAGGCACAGAGACAGCAGGAGCAGGGTGCCCTTACACCAATAAAAAGTTCAGAAGATAAAAAATAAATGAATAAGAAAAGAAAGGTGTAGGTAAACACCAAAAGAAACCAGTAAGAGTTGGAGGTGATTGTCTAGGGGTCATGGAGAGGAAGTGGAGGGAGATGTGGCAGGGAAACAAACATTTTAGTTGATCATAAGTGCTATCAGACATTTTAAATTATGCAAATATCATTTGATAACAATAAAATTTAAACTAAAAAATACAGTATTAAGGACAAGCATGCTTTTTTTTTTTTTTTTTGCAGTTTTTGGCCGGGGCTGAGTTTGAACCCGCCACCTCCGGCATATGGGGCCAGCACCCTACTCCTTTGAGCCACAGGCGCCAACCCAATCATGCTATTTTTTTTTTCAAATAATTTGAAGTAGTTTCAGACGGAAGTAGATTTCTCAACTTCCTTCCCTTCTATTGCTGAGTTATCTATCATCTTAACCCACACCCATAACTCTTCCCCTCCTAAGAGAAAGAAGTGTCCTTAATTGTTCCTGAGATTTCTGGGCTCTCTCATGTACTGGATCCCACTGCCTCCCACATTTTCCATAACCCTGCTCCATCTACTATTGCCATCTTCTCTTGAACTTAACAATTCTTTCTTAGAGAAAGAATTCTCTGAATCCTTTCCCTAAACCTAACCTTAGCATAATCCTTCATCTAGTTTTTTTTTTTTTGTTTGTTTTTTTTCTTTGAGACAGAGTCTCACTTTTTTCTCCTCGGTAGAGTACGGGGGAGTCAAGTTCACAGCAACCCCAAATTCTAAAGCTCAAAGTGATTCTCTTGCCTCAGCCTTCCTGGTAGCTGGGACCATACGCACCTGCCACAATGCCGGCTATTTTTGAGAGAGGCGGGTCTTGCTCTTGCTCAGGCTGATTTTGAACTAACACTCATGAGCTCCAGCAATCTACCCGCCTCTACCTCCCAGAGCACTAGGATTAGAGGCGGGAGCCACCTCACCCAACCCTTTATTCAGATTTGCCACTTTCTTTCCTTTCACTAACATAAGAGTAATTTATATTCATTACCTCTACTTTTTTACCTACCACTTTGATTTGATCTGTGGCCCCCCAATGTGTTACTCTACTTTCAGAGGTCTACTGACCTAAATGTCAAATTCAAGAGCCTATACCCCAGACTCAACCTACTGTTATCTTTACAGCACTTTTTTTTTTTTTTTTTTTTTGAGACAAAGCCTCAAGCTGTCACCCTGGGTAGAGTGCCATGGCATCACAGCTCACAGCAACCTCCAACTCCTGGGCTCAAGCGAGTCTCCTGCCTCCGCCTCCCAAGTAGCTGGGACCACAGGCGCCCACCACGCCTGGCTATTTTTTTTAGTTGCAGCCATGATTGTTGTTTGGTGGGCCCGGGCTGGACATGAACCTACCACCTTAGGTGTATGTGGCTGACGCCCTAGCCACCTGACCCACAGGCACCAAGCCATCTTCACAGCATTTTAAAATCTTTACCATCTCCTCCTTCAAATGCAATCTTTCTTTTGGCTTTCCCAACACAATTCTACCATTTCCCCTTCTAACACATTCACAAGCTTCCTCACTGGTTTTTCTTTCTACCTTAAATGTTTGTTTTCTCCCCAGAGTTCTATCTATCCTCAGCATTCTCCCCCATCATATATCCATCCTATTGATTAGTTATTTCAAGTGCTGCCAATATACAAATGTCTAAGCATGAAGTACATGATAAATGAATACTTACAGAACTGCAGTGAGTTGAGTTTCAATTTTTACCCCCAGTTCTGACTGAATCCTGGTTCCAAACATGTTATCTGCTACCATCTAGAAAATTACCTTAATTTTCTAAGAGTACAAACCAAGTATGTTCAAAACTGTTTGTCTTCCTTTCCCAAACTTCCCTTCCCCACTGTTACCAATTAATACCACGATTGAAACTATCATCCAACTTCCCCTTTCTCAATCTCTACATCCAGCAGTTTACCCAACTGAATGAAATCTCTTCATTCTCTTATCTTCGCCATTCCTACTGTGACTGCAGCTACTACCACTGCACCTAAATACAGCACCTTTATGAATTACTATCCTCCAGTTTCTCCCATTGCAATTCACACTCTGCTCGTCCTAAATACACATACATCTACCTACTACTAATAATAAATAGACCTTTAATGTCTACAACCTTGGATGGGAAGGATAATATGAAAATAGTTAATACTGATAGATTCCCATATCTCATGCATAGATTACAAAGATTTTATCCTTATAGCAATCCTTTATTGTAAATACTGTTAGTATCCCATTTTTACAAGTGAGGTGAACTTGCCTAAAGTTAAACAGCTAGTAAGTATAATAAATAACAATGACAGTCTGGCAGCAGAGCATATACTTTTTTTTTTTTTTTTTTGACAAAGTCTTGCTCTGTCACCCCTAACTAATGGCAACATTATTATACTTCACTGCAACCTCCAATTTCTTGGCTCAAGTTATCCTCCTGCCTCTGCCTCCAGAATAGCTAGGACAAGAGGCATACCACGTCTCACTAATTTTTTCTATTTTTAGTAGAGATATGATCTCACTCTTGCTCAGGCTGGTTTTGAACTCCTGACCGCAAATTGATCCTCCCACCTCAGCCTCCCAGAGTACTAGGATTGCAAGCATTAGTTACTGCCCCTGGCCCAGAGTACATACCATGGCACACATTCTAATTTTTTTTTTTTTTTTTTTTGGACACAGTTTCACTATGTTGCCTTCAGGAAAGTGCCCTGGCATTATAGCTCACAGCAACCTCAAACTCCTGGGCTTAAGGGATTCTCTTGCCTCAGTCTCCCTATAGGCACCCGACACAACCTGGCTATTTTTTTTGTTGTTGTAGTTGTTATTGTTGTTTGGCAGGCTGGGCCAGGTTCAAATCCCCCAGCCCCTAGTATACGTAGGCCAACGCCCTAGCCCCTGAGCTACCAGCATCAAGCCAACATTCTAATTCATCTATTCTACCCAAGGCCATTCTGAAAAAGTATTAAAACTGCTCCCTCTCTCCCCGCTCTAGCATCTTACACCCTAACATTTTAATGTAGGATTGAATATGGTATGTATGTTTTCACACTTCTCAGATCCATCTACAAGTTTTATTCCTCTCCTTCCAACATTATTCAAAAATCCATCTCTCTGAGAACTTCTATACCAATCTCCTGTTGAATTATTCACTCTGAGCCCAGAGCACTCATCATATTATGTACTTAGGTTTTATACAGCTAGTTTGAGTCTCTGAAGTTCCCTGGGTCGTATACATCTTTGTACTATACAATAACACATAGAGTAGTTCAATCAAAGCTTAAAGAATTGAACCTAATTAAAAGTAAATTCTATTAGCCAGGACACAGAAGTACAAAAGCAAGATTATATTTTGTCTCATTTTCAATTGTAAAATAGAGACATCACAAACCAAAAGGATTCCCCTGAAGGTATGAAGTTAGCAGCAATCCTACAAATGTTAGAGAAACACTGAAATCTTTTTATTTTTTTTTTTTAGAGACAGAGCTTCACTTTATCACCCTTGGTAGAGTGCCGTGACATTACACAGTTCACAGCAAACTTCAACTCCTGAGCTTAGGCGATTCTCTTGCCTCAGCCTCCCAAGTAGCTGGGACTACAGGTGCCCGCCACAACGCCCAGCTATTTTTTTGTTGCAGTTTGGCTGGGGTCAGGTTTGAACCCACCACCCTCGGTATGGGGCCGGTGCCCTACCCACTGAGCCATAGGTACTGCCCAGAAATACTGAAATCTTAAAGGGATATTTCACAAGGTACTAGAAAGGAATCATCAAGGATGCCACAAATATTAAGTTCTGGCACCCTCCTTCCTGACTCTATTAGTCCAGAGAAGTTCATCTTCCTGGCTGCTCTTGGCATTCTCACACACCAATAAACAACCAAGTTAATATACAACTTGATACAATACATCCAAAGGAAGAGATTAGCTAACAAAACACACTTGCTATCTATGTTATCAGCCACACACTACAAAAATAACTCATAGGCTTAGCGCCTGTGGCTCAAGTGGCTAAGGCGCCAGCCACATACACCTAAGGTGGCGGGTTCAAATCCAGCCCAGGCCCACCAAAACAACAATGATGGCTACAACCAAAAAACAGCTGGGCGTTGTGGCAGGCTCCTGTGGTCCCAGCTACTTGGGAGACTGAAGCAGGAGACTCTCTTGAGCCCAGGAGTTGGAGGTTGCTGTGAGCTGTGATGCCATGGCATTCTACCCAGGGGGATAGCTTAAAGCTCTGTCTCAAAAAAAAAAAAAAAAAAAACTACTCATAAACCTGTACTAATGCCTTTTTCTCTAATGAGTTTTCAAACTATTTTTCGTTGGGGATTTCTAGCCATTTTTCTTCAATTTAGAGTACAGCAAAATTACACTGGAATGTGAAGAGAAGACTTTCAAAGCCTAGATAGAGTAGGGCCTGAGAACCTGCATTTTTTGCAAGACTCCTGGTGTGCTTTCCAACAGCAACTTTCCAATTCTCTGGTCACCAAAATGGATGTTCAACAATTGAATTCTAACACTACCCAGAGTCAGCACAGACCTTACAGCTTAAGAGCTCGGTCCCACCAGACCACTCCAACTCAGATTCCAGTCTCCGACTCACAGCCCATCTGTACTCTGACTAGCTATAGACAAATCGAGGGTTCACATGACCCCTCCTAAGGTTTGATAACTTGTTAGAATGGCTCAGGGAAACACATTACTTATGTTTACCGGTTTATTATAAAAGAATACAACTCAGGAACAACATTATGGAAGAGATGCATAAGGCAAGGGATGGGGCAAGGGGAGGCAAAGCATCACATTTCCATACCCTTTCCAGGAACCACTCTCCCAGAACCTTTGGTTCACCAAAACTCTGAATCTCTGTTCAAAGGTTTTTATAAAGCTCAATCCCCAGCCCTCCAACTTCTCTTCCTGGATATCTGCGGGTTGGGCTGTAAATTCTAACCCTCTAGTCATCTGGTCTTTCTGAGGCTTAGGGGCCCCACCTAAGACACCTCATTAGCAGAGACCCAGTAGTGACTGAAATGGGTTCATTATGAATAACAAAAGACACTCTCTCCTTATTTAGGAAATTATAAGGGCTTTAGGAGCTCAGTGCAAGAACTATGGACAAAGATCAAGTAATATTTCTGTATTATACTACATGCCCTAAGTAATTTTGATACAGATGAACCACAGACCACACTCTGAGAAACACCATTCTCAATGTTCACAGGCAATCTTATCTTCAATCTGAAATTTCATACAACCATAAAAACTGAGCCTAAATTGGCAATTTATGTTATATTCATTAAAATTACTAGACAAGCAAATACATAATAGCTCACTTTTATACTGGGTACTATGCTGAGAATTTTTCAGTTTTCTCTCATTTAATCCCTACCATCAAATGAAGTGAGTATCATCACCCACTGCATAGAAAAGGAAGTTAAGGGCTAGAAAGTTATTCACTTCCCCTTATCACATGGTTTCTGAGTGGTGGAACACAGTTAGCATTAAACCCAGACTGTCTTATCTACCCAATGACTATTCTCCTAACCTCTATGTTATGCCATCTCTCCATTTTTAACCTACTTGACATTATATTGAATAAGACAGAGTCTGGTAAAAGGAGGGAAGGCACAAAAACAAACTCATGGTTAACACCGTTGCCTACCTTCTCTAAACATATTTCAGTTCCCAATGGCAATCCGCTTTGCTATAGAGATGGGAGGCACTGAAGATGGGAAGTTTAAAATCTGTCAGGGATGGATTACTCTATGGTAACCAAAAAAAGGAAGTTCTGAATCAGCCAATGATTAGCTCTAAACCCAGAAAAATAAAGCATTTGGGTAGACAGGCATCCTGCAACCATCAACTTACAGACTTTGAGATACTAGAACCCTAACAAAGATGATGATGTCATTCAGCTCATTTGGTAAGACACCTAGAAGCCAGCAACCTGATCTAGGTGGACCTTAGAGTCATACCAGCTTTAAAAAACTATATTGCATAGACCTTTGCCCTCCACAGTAAGGATTTTTACATTTCACCGAGCTTGCAAACTGGTGGTAACTTCCCTTTAGTCAAAAAGAGGGAATGGAGATTACAAAGATTCGTCTTCCAGATTTAGTCACACAAAAATAGCAAATCATTTCATCATAGTTTTTTGTGTTTGCTATGAAAACTTGAAATCTGAAAACATTCTGTTCTGTTCTGCTCTGGGAAACAAGAATATATTTCTGAGAAAAAAGCTATCAGACATTCACAATTGAGTATGACTTAATAACAGGCACCATCTCTCACAATTAGTCGAAAAGGCTGCAGAAGAAGAATTAAGGTTTTATTTTTCTTTTCGGGGGGGGGGCTAATGAAGATGATTAATTTTACAGCAAATACTCTAATCTGGAGAAGGGAAGCTTTAGAAAACATGAAGAGCAAGCACATGAAAGAGTCTGAGATCCCCAGAAACAGAGGCCTCCCCCTAGATTCATTTTGGTTTTTTTGATTTGTTTTGCTTTCAGACAGAGTCTAACTCTGTTGCTCTGGGTAGAGTGCCCTGGCATTGTAACTCATAGCAACCTCAAACTCTTGGGCTCAAGTGATCCTCTTACCTCAGTCTCCCCAGTAGCTGGGACGACAAATGCCAGCCACAACACCCAGCTAGTTTTCAGTATTTTTAGGAGAGACAGGGTCTTACTTGCTCAGAGTAGTCTTGAACTCCTGAGATCAAGCAATCCACCTCCCTCTCCCTCCTGTAGACATGAGCCATGGAGGCCACACCCCTCCTCTGAGATTCAGAGGAAAAAAAGAGCACCTTCCTCCACACTGCCAATAACTTTAATTTAAATTTAACTCAATACTCCTCAGGTGGCTTCTCTACTTTGAATGTCAAATAGTTAACTGGTAGCCAGATTCTGTTATCAAACTAGGACCCTGCCTCCTTCTTCCACATCTACTGTCCACTAAAGCAGCTCTCCTTCCCCTCCACCAGACACACTGTACTGGCTTCAGAAGGTTGAAGGACTAAAGCAATTTTTTCACCAGATATCAAAAGTTGCTTCAAAAATTAAGTACATGCTATGATCATGCCTCTGGATTCCAGCGTGCACCACAGAGAGACCCTATCTCTAAAACAAACAATAACTAAGTACATGTGATTTTGATGTGCTATATATTGCACAGGTTCTACCTCATAAATTTTGAAGCACTTCCTTGATAGAACCAACCACAGTTCAAACACCAACTCTGCCACTTATTACTTATCTTCTCTAAAGGCTACTGTGAAGGTTAAAATGAGATTTTGTGTGACAATCGCCAATGATAAAGTAGGAGTTCAGAAGGTGTTAGATACCATTTTGAGGCAGAGGGAAAGGTCTAGTACTTCTAACAATCACGGTTTCTAAAAAGCATTTTGCATTTTCAAAGGTTTTAAAACACTACTCTGGTTCTAATTAGAGTAATTTGTTTTTCTTCATTAAAAAAGAAAAGACAATTCATCATTTTTCAGGACGGCTCTTTCCAAAAAGTATTACCTAAAACTTTCAAAATAAAGATTCATCCTACCCTATTTCTTAAACTACTTCACCTGACTTACTTAGTTAGGAAGTACTGTACTAAGTTTCCTGGAATGTCCAACCATTCTGTCTGAAATAGTCTAAGAGAAATTCCCCAGACAGGGAAAAAGATGTATCAACACATTATTAAAAACTACACATTTCTTTTTTTACTAGATTCTGACATGAAAGCAACCAGATGAGAAATTTTATCCCTTCCCACTTACCACAATTTGAATTTCTTTTAAGTTACTCTTTACAAACCCAACAGCTCCATTCATTATTTTTCCATGAAAGATCTCAGATAAGCAGAAAAGGAATTTTAAGTCCCCAAAACAATAACAAGATGGAGACAAACCCTAGATTTTGCTTTTCTATATTCAAAACACAAAATTGGTACAGCAGAAATACACTCAAAATTACAAAGCTGATAAACCTTCCTAAGAAATCTTATTTAACTTAATTCGCACTTCTCATGACCATTTACCAAGTCTTAGAGAATAAAATGCACCCTAATTCACGTCTCTTCAGTGATCTAAATCTGCCATTACTAACGCATTCAGTCCACCCAGATCTGAAACTGCTTTGTGGAACAGAAATACTTAGCAGCAGACATGTACTATACTAATATTAACCATGTCCCTAACGAAGTGACAAACCACTCCTCGCCTCACCCTCAAGGGAGGGTAAGGTAAGCAGTCACCAGCGGAAAGCTAGAACCCCAGGTTTATAATTAACACCTATCAGCCAAGCACAAGGCTAGCGGATGCACCTCCACCTTCAGGACCGCGCCGGGCGGGAGGAAGCACCAACGAGGCGAGCGGACAGCCGAGCTGGCCCGACCCAGCCCGGGAAAGGCGGGGCCGCAATGACCGGGTCCCCACCGCCGGGCCCCGCCCCCGTCCCCAGAGCCCCGCTGCAGCGCCGCAGTCCCCGCGTGGAGCAGCGCGCGCCCGGGACCCAGTCCGGCTGCGGCGTCCCCCCACGCAGCGCGACCCCAGCACTTACCTGCTTTGCAAACCGGGGCGCTCGGGCTCCTCTTCTCCGGGGAGCTTCGGCTCTGCTCCGGGGACCTCCTCCGATGCCGGACGCGGGCTGGAGGTGGGGCTGCGCTCACCTCGCCGGTCCACAGGTGGGTGGGTGACGAGCTGGGCGACGACACGGTACCCAGCAGCGGTGGCGGAGGTGGCGGCCGAGGTGGGCTCCCGCGAGCCCCGGGTGCGGCACCGCGCGTGGGGCTGGTGCCTCGCGTGGACGTCGCGCACGCGCCCGTCTGCGTGGCCACCGTGGGACTGGTACGCGCCGCCGCGTTCCCGCCGCCGCGCGTGGGGCTCGTACTGCGAGAGGC
>NW_003852408.1:28404165-28408206 GCF_000181295.1 Otolemur garnettii
GCCGCTCCGCGTGGGGCTGCCATGTTGCTGCTGCTGCTTCAGCTGGAACGGAACCGTCGCCCTCATGGGCTGCAAGCGGCTCCCGGGTGCCCCGGCCGTGGCGACCGCACCACCCCCAAGGGAGCCGCCCGGCGTGGGGGACCCGTTGCGCCTCACCCGCTGGGACATGGTCCCCCCCTCCCCAGTGACTGGGCGAGACGGGGGGGTTTGTTGTTGTTGGGCTGCAGGGGGACGATTCTTGGGGCCAGAGGGAAGGCCCCTGCGACAGGGTGACGAAGCCGAACTCCGGGGTGCGGGGGCCGACCGGGCCGCGGCCCACAGCAACAAGGTGGTCCAGCCGCTACCGCCGCCGCTGCTCCTCATCAACAATAGTGTCTCCTCCGCCGCCCCCGCCCCCCGCGAGCGCCCATTGGTGTAGCGTCAACCGCGCTCGAGCCGCTCCACCGCGCCCATTGGCTGAGAGCAGCTCTGGTCCCGGGCCCCCGGGGCCTTACCGAGCCTGGGTGTGCGCGGAGTCTGTCTGCTCTTTAAAGAGAAAGAGACCCGCCCCCCCGTGGGGAGGAGGAGTGGAAGAAACAGGCGGTGTGTATGTGTAGAGTGCGCGCGTGTGTGTGTACACGTGAGTGCACGTGTACGCGCGCCTGGCCACGCGCATCTTTCCCTTCCCACTGGGGGGAGCTCTGGGGACTCTCGCTCAGGAATGTTGCCAAAGGGAACGTCCAGAACCAGAAAACTCCTCGGGCATAGTCTGAAGCATTTTCCACATAACTCATTTCCTTTAATGGGTATTAACATATACGCGCGTCTCTTTTGGGTTTTTTCCTTACGCTTTTTGTTATGTCCTAATTCCATCTACCTAAGAGCAGGGCTCAAAAAGGGAAGAAAATTAATCTTACTAGCATTTTACACCCCTCCTTTTTCTTTCTTAATGTTTAAAGCTCTCCAAAAAGACAAATCTCAGGTTAAAATTGTTATTTAGAATATGATTTTAGGTAGTATCTATAGAGTTCAGTTACCAAATGTTATTGCCAACTTTCTGTATCTCACGTAATCAAGAATTTATTTTAGGCTCTGCGTCCTATCTCAGTGAGTAGGGCGCCAGCCACATACACAGAGGCTGACAGGTGCAAGGCTGGCCAGGCCTGCTAAACAACAATGACAACTGCAACCCCCTCTCCCCCCAAAAAATGGCTGGGTGTTGTGGTGGGCGCCTGTAGTCCAGGCTACTTGGGAGGCTGAAGCAAGAGTATCGCTTGGGCCCAAGAGTTTGAGGTTGCTGTGAGCTGTGACAGTAAAGCACTCCACTGAGGCTGAGGTGGTGAAACTCTATCTCAAAAAAAAAAAAAAACACAGAATGTATTCTAATCAGATTTCACTGTTCCCTGATACCTTAGAAAGATGTCTGCTACCTTACCAGTTTGTAAAGTGCTACAGAGGGCCTTATTTGATCCTCCAAATCATTACTTGAAACAAAACGTGGCCAGCGAGCCATAGTGGAGAAACAAGTCTTTGTGGTATAGGCAAGGACTCAGGAAGGCAGGCCCTGGCTCTAGAATAACCCTTTTTTCATCAAGGGGGAAAAAAATAAAGTGACTGCACACCCTACATGCTCACCTCGCCTCGCTTGCCTCATTGGCTGTGAATTCCCCGTCCATAGCCTCTTTTCTCTTTCCTACTTTACTAGATGTGTATCATAGACAGATTTTTATCTTGTAAAAATGTAGGGATGGGAGGCACAGTATAATTCACTCTGGACCTGAAATCCAACTAGGTCCCTGTGCACTGTGATGGGAACCCTTTGAAGACCTAAAGAGATTTATATCCACCACTTCCTCTGTGACCTTGGGTAGCTCACAAGCCAATTTCCATATCTGTAAAATTCAGTTAAACAAAACCATACAGTTCCTTCATTTAATTGTTATGATTACTATCCAAGGGTCAAATAAGAATGTGGTGCTCCATAGAGTCTCCATGGATTTGTAGGCCCACATCTCTCCTTACTATCCATTTCCCTTTCTCATCTCCTCTCCCCAAACACAGAAAGGCTCCAAGCTATTGGCCCAGGACCTACCTTCAATTGGCTGGGGCTTTGGATAGATTTGACATCACTATCTGTCCCCTATAACCTGGAGTGAGAACAAAAACAGCTTTTCACAAGATAGAAACATACAGGAAACTGCCAACAAGATCCATAAGAGGCTGGGCACAGTGGCTCCTTTCTGTAATCCTAGCACTCTGGGAGGCCGAGGCAAGTGGGTTGCCTGAGCTAACATGTTTGAGACCAATTTGAGCCAGAGCAAGGCCTCGTCTCTAAAAATAGCCAGACACTGTGGCAGGGCCTGTAGTGCCAGCTACTTGGGAGGCTGAGGCAAGAGAATCACTTAAGCCCAAGAATCTGAGGTTGTTATTAGCTGTGACTCCACAGCACTACCAGCTGCGACAAAGTGAGACTCTTATCTCAAAAAAAATCCTGAAGAGAGGATCTTCTTTTATGTCTCGTTTTAATAGAAAAGAGAAAAGATATACTATTAAATAAGGATATCAGGGAAGATATATGTGATATTTTGTTCGCCACAAAGTAGGAGCTCAGTACCTATTTACTGAGTTATCCTGAAGGGAGTCCAGCATCCCTAGTGTCCTAGGTTCCCTGATCAATTGCTTTTGATATCACCAAACTACAGAGTTCTTTGTTAGCAATGGGCTTTTAGCTTTTCAGAGGTAATGAACTGATTCCAGTAGATCTCATTAGATTACATTAGGTCAATTGATTTAATTAGATCAAAGAGTTTAAAAATGTCCTTGGCTCAGTCATGAGATCTTGTAGAGCCAGTTCACCTTTTGTTTCTAGTTGTATTTCCTACAGAAACTCAAACCATACACCTCTGAAAAATTCTTTTTTAAACTTATTTGACCACCCACCTCACTTACCACTTTAGGGCTTACCTTTAAACAAATGAGAGCATTTTAACAGAAGCAGGTATAACCATTTCAGCCTCCTTTGTACTAAGGGATATTTGCAATGACTTGTAAATCAAATTGTTGAAAGTATGAAGTCAAAGAATGCTTTTAAAAAATACTTGGATAGGCTTGGCGCCTGTGGCTCAAGCGGCTAAGGCTCCAGCCACATATACCAGAACTGTCAGGTTCGAATCCAGCCCAGGCCCGCCAAAAAACAATGACACTTAGCAACCAAAAAAATAACTGGGCGTTGTAGTGGGAGCCTGTAGTCCCAGCTACTTGGGAGATGGAGGCAGGAGAATCACTTTAGCCCAGGTGTTGGAGGTTGCTGTGAGCTGTGATGCCACAACACTCTACCCAGGGCGACAGCTTGAGGCTCTGTCTCAAAAAAAAAAAAAGTGTATCTTCAAACTCTTCTCTGTTCTTAAATTTAATGACAATGAAGAAAAACAACATTTACTCTTGCCCTTTACTTAAATGACTGTTACTGAAGATTCAAAGGAAGAAATTTGCATCAAGGTGATATATTGGTCTTTACTAGTTTATCTGTTAAGAGAGTCCTTGTATTTTAAGGATCAACAAAATAAATACATCTCCTAGTTTAACCCTGTTCTTCTTTGGATATAACTCAAATTTTCCACTTTCTCTCCAAGGTTGAAATGTAACTGTATAAAGTTGTTTACAAGAAGCAACATACTGGGATTGGTGTGTCCTTATTTAAACTTCAGAAGACAAAATTATTAATAGGAGCTCATTTGCTCCTGTGCATGCTTAACTCTTTACAACGATCCTGCTATGGTAAAGGGAGATGGATTTTGAGAAAATGTTTATCTTCTTGTTTCTTTTTTCTTCCTATAGCTTCCATAGAATTAACCTATCTTTTTATAGATCTCTAAAATATCACTGAATTGAACATTATAAAGCCACTAAAATGATAAGTATGAAATCACAAATTCGGCTCGGCGCCTATAGCTCAACCGGCTATGGCGCCAGCCATGTACACCTAAGGTGGCAGGTTCGAATCCCCAGCCCGGACCCGCCAAACAACAATGATGGCTGCAACCAAAAAATAGCCGGGCGTTG
>NW_003852408.1:28409134-28415650 GCF_000181295.1 Otolemur garnettii
AAAAAAAAAGTGAGAGCACCTCAGGACCCTATCCAAGCTTCTCACTTCCATTCATTCCCTAGATTGATAGGTGGTGGATTTGTGCTCAAAATTCTGCCAACCATCACACTGCCATCTGTTCAACTGCCCACTTGGCCCTGTCCACAACTGAATTCATCATCCCCTCAACACTCACCCACCAATGCCAACTAGCTCTTCTTGCAGTCTTCCCTTATCACAGTAAGTGGTATGGCCTTTTATTAACTCAAAACCCTGGTAGTCATCTTGACTCTCCCCTCTCTTCTTTTTTTTTTTTTTTTTCTGAGACCGAGTCTCACTCTGTTGCCCTGGGTAGAGTGCCATCTCGTAAGCCTAGCTCATAATAACCCAGCAATCTCAAACTCTTGGGCTCAAGTGATCCTCTTGCCTCAGCCTTCTGAGTAGCTGGGACTACAGGCCTGCACCACTACACCTGGCTAATTTTTCTATTTTTTAGTAGAGACAAGGTCTCTCTCTTGCTCAGGCTTGTCTTGAACTCTTGCATTCAAGCAGTCCTCCCACCTCAGCCTCCTGGAGTACTAGGATTATAGGTGTGAACCACCATGCTCAGCCTAAAGCATTCTGTTTTTTTGTTTGTTTCTTTCTTTTTTAAGACAGAGTTTCAAGCTGTCGCCCTGGATAGAGTGTTGTGGTATCATAGATCACAGCAACCTCCAGCTCAGTTTTTCTATTTTTAGTAGAGGCAGGGTCTCACTTTTGCTCAGGCCGGTCTTGAACTCGTGAGCTCAAGCAGTCCACCCACCTCGGCCTCCCAGAGTGCTAGGATTACAGGCATAAGCCACTGTGCCCAGCCAAAGCATTCTGTTTTATCTTAGGATAAAGCCCTTCAATCCTGAGGCTTACTATACACCCCCATGGGCCACTTCTACCCAGCTCTTATTCTGTAAGTTCCAGCTGTGTTGCTCTCCTTTCATTTCCTCCAAATACCCTATACACTCATCCTGAGGCCTTCACACATGCTATTCTTATGCTTGGAACACTCTTGACTCTTGTCACCTGGCTGACTCCTAATCAGCTTTTATATCAGGGAGCCCTGAGTTGTCTTGCTCCCCATTTAAGTAAGCTTCTCCAAGTTTATGGTAGCACCATACTTTCCTGTTGTAGTCATTATAGTGTGATTATTTGTTCAATATCTGTACTTCCTTCTCAATGGTAAATTTCAAAAGGGCTTTTTGTTCACTCAACAAATATTCACTGATACCCCTTATATGAAATAAGCATGAAAAGAGAATTTCTTTAAATGAGACACAATAAGCATAATCAAAAATTTTGGATCTATATCTCCATGTTCTACTCCTTAAAGACAGCAACAGTCACCAGTCTCTCCTCTCCCTAAATATTATCCCCCCAAAACTAGAACCGACTTGGTCCTGGCTCCTCTTGATTCAGCCTCATTCTCTCACCTACTAGGTTTTGTTCTTATTCCTTAAATACCTCCCTGTCTTTGCCAAACTAATGTGTATCAATCTGTTCTTTCTGACTTCACCATTCCTACATCTCCCCCATTTTATCCTGAACAGCACTATAGAAACCTCAGAGCCCAGAGTTGAAATAGTTTGCCTAAGACTAGACTCATATTCCAGCACCTTTTTCACCATAGTATGGATGATGCTCTACAGACCAGCAGCTGCTCTAGATATTTTGTACCTACCAAATAATATGTGCTGTGGCCAGGTTCGATGGTTCATGCCTGTAATCCCAACACTCTGGGAGGCCAGGGCAGGAGGATTGTCTGAGCTCAGGAGTTCAAAACCAGCCTGAGCAAGAGTGAGACTCTTTCTCTACTAAAAATAGAAAAATTAGTCAGGTGTGATGGTGCACACCTATAGTCCCAGCTACTTGGGAGGCTGAGGCAAGAGGATCACTTGAGCCCAAGAGTTTGAGGTTGCTGATAGCTATGATGCCATGGCACTCTACCAAAGGTGACAAAGTGAAACGGTCTCAAAAAACAACAACAACAACAAACATATGCTAAAAGAAAAGACATAGAACCAAAGAAATTAGGTTTGGAGTTGGTGACTAGTACCACTTAAAATAATCTACTTTTCTATCAAGATTTGACTCAAATGTCATATCACCTTTTTTAATTCTCAAAAGTAAAGTATTGGCTCCCTCCTCCCTTTGTTCATTGACATTATTCTTTCAGAGATATGGTTCCCACTATACCAAGAGTTTTTATATTTTTTCAGAAACTCTTCAATTTTCATATTAAAATATATGTTAATTGAACAAAGGAATGGTATAGAACAGTGTATACTACCAATAGTGCTTTACTTTACTTTTTAAGGACTGTTAGTTATACATGTAGTTGTAGGCACATGCAGAGTATATACCTCTGGAGGTTCTCCCATGAAACTGGCCTCTGAAAAGGGGAACTGGCAAGGGTATGGAGAGGAAGAAGATATTCTTTTTTATGTATTCTTTGTACGAATTGAATTTTTTAAAGACATGAATATGTATTAGTGTTAACAACAAAAAAAATGTTTAATGTTGATGGGTACACTAAAAGCCCAGACTTCACTACTATACAATATATACATGTAATGGAATTCAATTTGTACCCCCTAAATCTATTAAAATAAAGAAACAAAGTGTTTTAAAAAAAAATTTAATGGGCTCAGTGCCTGTAGCTCAGTGGCTAGGGTGCCAGCCACATACACTGGAGCTGGCAGGTTCAAATCCAGCCTGGGCCTGCCAAACAACAATGATAACTATAAAAAAAATTGCCAGACATAGTGGCAGGCACCTGTAGTCCCAGCTACTTGGAAGGCTAAGGCAAAAGCATCATCTAAGCCCAAGGTTAGAAGTTGCTGTGAGCTCTGATGCCATTGCACTCTACTGAGGGTGACATAATAAGACTCTTTCTCAAAAAAAAAAAAAAAGAAAAGAAAAAAAAATTTAATGGAAAGACAATCTCAGAGAACAAGGTTATTTTGATGAACACTAAAATTCTAAATTAGGATTTATAAATGATAATTGTATTCTTATATAAGTTTCAGTATCCAAAATATTTCTATATTTTGTTTAGGTTGAGTAATATGGAGAAATATATAGGATATAGAGAAAATCCTACTTAACACAGATAAATAATTATAAATGGTAACAGTGTTTTCTTAAATGCTCTGTGTTCAGAAACTTGATATAGGAGTAATGCAAAAATGCCATATTTATTGAAAAATATCAGGGCGAAACATGGTGACTCACGCCTATAATTCTAACACTCTGGAAGGCCAAGGCAGGAAGATCACTTGAGCTCAGGAATTTGAGAACAACCTGAGCAAGAATGAGACCATATCTTTACAAAAAAATAGAAAATATTAGCAGGGAGTGGTGGTGCGCCCTTGAGTGCCAGCTACTTGGAAGGCTGAGGCAAATGGATCACTTGAACCCAGGAATTTGAGGTTTCAGGAAAGCCAGGATGATAGCATTGCACTCTACCCAGAAGGACAGAGTGAGATTCTGTCTCAAAAAAAAGAAAAGGAAAGGAAAAAATAGAAATCAGAAAAGAAAAATATTATAATCATATTTGGTACAATAAACACTGTCTAGGTGATGGGCACACTGAAAGTCCTGACATCAGCATATACAGAGTATCCATCTAACAACATTTATAACCTGTTAATATTTTGAAATTTAAAAATTATAATCAAGTGGAGAACAAATGGAGATACATAGAACACAAGAATGACAAAATGTTGATGATTTTTGAAGCTGGGTGACAGTACAAGGTAGTTCCTTATTCTATTGTTACTTTGTATTTATTTCAAAGTATCTAATAAAAGTTTAAAAATTGGTTCATAAAAATAGCCAATGACTGCACACATACTTTATAAAAGTCAAACACTGAAAAATTATAAAGCTCTAAATTTAAGAATCTGTATAATCTTATGTACCCCCACATGACATGTTCTGCATTTTTTTATTATTACACATAAGAATATACATCCAACAAGCCAGGCACGGTGGTTCATGCCTATGATCCTAGCACTCTGGGAAGCTGAGGTGGGTGGATTGTTTGAGCTCTGGGGGTTCAAGACCAGCTCGAGCAAGATCAAGACCTCGTTTCTACTAAAAAACAGAAAAACTAGCCAGGAATCATAGTGGGTACCTATAATCCCAGCTACTCAGGAAGCTGAGGCAAGAGGATTGCTTGAGCCTAAAAGAATGAGGTTGCTATGACCTATGATGATGCCACAGCACTCTATCCAAGGCTACAGAGTGAGACTCTCAATAAAAAAATGTACATCAAACAAATAAACTTTACTATATGTTTAATTATGCTCTGTATGCATAATCATAGTTATCTGTGGACTTTTCACCAAGCAGACATGTGCAGACCTATATTTTTAAAAGACCAATGTAAACTTACAACCTTTCTAAGTAATTACATATTTACAATAAATTCAAATGTATGCTCAGAAATAACAGGAAAAAATATAATACTGACATCTACATGCAAAAAAATAGTTTACCTGACAGCAAACATTAACCAGTAGTTAATAAAAATTATTATATCAAAATTCATTTTATTAAACTTGCTGCATGTGGTGGCTTGTTTCTGTAATCCCAGCTACCCAGGAGGCTGTGGCAGGAAGACCGATCACTTTTTTTGTTTGAGGCAGGTTCTCACTCTGTCACCTGGCTAGAGAGCAGTGAATGCAGATGCATAACAGTTCACTATAGCCTCAAGCTCCTGGGCTGAAGCAGTCCTTCTGCCTTAGCCTCCCAAAGTACTAGGATTACAGGCATGAGCCACTGCTCCTAGCCTGGGGGTGGGGGTGGGGTCACTTGAGCCCAGAAGTTCAAGGCTACAGTGAGCCATCATCTGACCACTGTACTCCAGTCTGCTGGGCAATAGAGTGAGACTTTGTCTATATATATATATATATGGGGGGTTTTTTTTGATGGGTAAAATATATCCTGAAACTGGAATTCAGATCACAACATTTATCATACCCCTGAAGCTGAGGGTATTTTAAAAACTGTGTTCACTCAGTATGATAAAATTAAAGGTGGAAATATGTTTTATACATCTCTCTGTACAATACCAAACACAATAATTTGATGAATGAATATTGTTAACTGAAGGTGTGGAAAATTGATTTCAAAGCCCAAAGTAATCTTATTAGAAATTCATCTGTGTTGATTTTTGAGTATGTAAAGTCCATCCTTAATATAAACAATTCAATACAAATATTTTAAAATTATAAAATAAAAATCCACATTTCCCAATCTTTCCTTTTTCTTTTTTCTTTTTTTTTTTTTTTTTTGAAAAAAACCCACAAGCTGCCCCCCTGGGTAGAGTGCCGTGGCATTACAGCTCACAGCAACCTCCAACTCCTGGGCTCAAGCCAGTCTCCTGCCTCCGCCTCCCAAGTAGCTGGGACCACAGGCGCCCGCCACAACGCCCGGCTATTTTTTGGTTGCAGCCGTCATTGTTGTTTGGTGGGTCTGGGCTGGGGATTCGAACCCGCCACCTTAGGTGTACGTGGCTGGTGCCTTAGCCGGTTGAGCTATAGGCGCTGAGCCCAATCTTTCCTTTTTCTATGCACAAAGTAATGTATACTTATAAGAATTTTTTCTGGGGCAGAGCAAGATGGTGAACTAGATGGATTGTTCAACTGAGTTATCCTAAAATGACTTGGGAAAAAGAGAGAACCCAGCCATACCTGAGTACCTTACCTAGAGTCATAGCTCAGGGAACACAGCAAGAAGATGATGAGCTGGATACAGCATATGACTCAGAATGGTGGGGTTCTGTGATGAATTAGGCAAGTGATTGTGACCTGCTGGGATTGGCTAGCTGGCTGCAGAAGCCCAGGATGGGAGGAAGCCCTTCAAGAGTTTTCAGTTATTGGGAGAACCCATAACTGGGAGGAGGAAAGGAGGAAGCCTTTCAAGAGTTTTCAGTTATTGTGATTGAGTGGAAAGCTTGGAAGAGTGGGCAGACTCAAACAGTATACAGCAACTAGATTTGAATGCCAGTTGGAATGCCAGTTGCCATAGGTTTGGTGGCTGGCAAGGTGTCTATGACCAGGGGCTGTCATTGTGGGAAGGTCAGGAGAAGGTCTTAACAGGGGCCTAAAGCACAGCCGACTTAATTCTGCCTGCTGGGATTAGAACTCCACTCTTGGGACAGGCTGAGGAACTCTTGTACCCCAAAGGAACTGGAGGTGGGGGCACCATAAGACCTGCCCATGAAGGATTCTTGTAAGCTTTAAAATCCCAACCCAACAGTGTCTGACTGCTAAGGAAACAATTAGGTGATCACTGAAGGCAACTAAGTTTGGAATAAGAACCACAGAGGTGGCTCAGTGCCTATAGCTCAACCGGCTAAGGCGCCAGCCACGTACACCTAAGGTGGCGGGTTCCAATCCCCAGCCTGGACCCTCCAAACAACAATGATGGCTGCAACCAAAAAATAGCCGGGCGTTGTGGCGGGCACCTGTGGTCCCAGCTACTTGGGAGGTGGAGGCA
>NW_003852408.1:28416518-28420366 GCF_000181295.1 Otolemur garnettii
TTGCTGTGAGCTGTAATGCCATGGCACTCTACCCAGGGGGACAGCTTGAGGCTCTGTCTCAAAAAAAAAAAAAAAAGAATTAATGAACTAGACAGAAAGGGAATTTAAAATATGAATGATAAAGACAATGAAAGGAATGGATGAGAAAATGGAAAGACAGAACCAAAAGTTGGTCAAGAGACATGTAGAATATAGAAAGGATATAATGGAGCTTAAGGAAATGGAGACAATCAGGGAATGTAAAGATGCAGTAGAAAGTATCAAAAATAG
The DNA here is from genome assembly GCF_000181295.1 of Otolemur garnettii. Taxonomy (NCBI): domain Eukaryota; kingdom Metazoa; phylum Chordata; class Mammalia; order Primates; family Galagidae; genus Otolemur; species Otolemur garnettii. The sequence goes on from NW_003852408.1 coordinate 28,416,789, forward strand.
TTTAGACCATGGAGAAGAAAGAACCTCAGACCTGGAGGATCAAGTTTTTGAGTTAACCCAGGTAGTTAAAGAGGCAGAAAAGAAGAGAGAGAAAGCAGAGCAGGTGCTTAGAGAACTATGAGACTCCATAAAGCATTCAAATATACAAGTGATAGGAGCAGTGCCCATAGCTCAGTGGGTAGAGTGCTGGCCACATATACCAAGGCTGGCAGGTTTGAGCCCGGCCTGGGCCTGCTAAAGAACAATGACAACTACAACCAAAAAAAAGAAGCCATGTGTTGTGGCAGGTGTCTATAGTCACAGCTACTTGGGAGGCTGAGGCAAGAGCATCACTTGGGCCCAAGAGTTTGAGGTTGCTGTGAGCTGTGACATCATCGCACTCTATCAGGGGTGATATAATGAGAAAAAAAAAAAAGTAGGAATTCCTGAAGGAGAAGAAGATGGTCCCAAATGAATGGAAGCCCTACCGGAGACCACCATAAAGGAAAATTTCCCAAATTTTACTTAAGACCCTGACATAATCCTTTTACATGGATATTGAACCCTGGGTCATCTTAAATTAAATGAAGCCTCTCCAAGACACAATGTACTGAACCTGTCCAAAGTCAAGATGAAAGAAAAAATTCTGGCCTGGCACCTGTAGCTCAGTGACTAGGGTGCCAGCTATGTACACTGGAGCTGGCAGATTCAGATCCATCCTGGGCCTGCCAAACAGCAATGACAACTGCAACCAAAAAGTAGCCAGCATTGTGGCGGGTGCCTGTAGTCCCAGCTACTTGGGAAGCTGAGGCAAGAGAATCACTTAAGCCCAAGAGTTTGAGGTTGCTATGAGCTGTGATGCCATGAGACTCTACCCAGGGCAACAGCTTGAGACTGTCTTAAAAAAAAAAAAAAAATTTCATTCATCCCCACACAAAGACTTGGGAATTAAACAACCTTATGCTAATTGATATTTGGGTTCAGGAAGACATAAAAAAGGAAATCGTTAAATTCCTCAAAGATAACAACAATGAAGACACGAGTTACCAAAACCTGTGGGATACAGCAAAAGCAGTATTAAAAGGGAAATTTATTGCATTAGATGCCTACATTAAAAAAACAGAAAGAGGGCACATCAACAACCTCATGAACCAGCTATGGAATTGGAAAAAGAAGAATAATCTAATCCCAAACCCAGATGAAGAAAAGAAATAACCAAAATTAAATCAGAGATGAATGAAACTGAAAACAAAAGAATCACTCAGAAAATTAATGAAACAAAAAGTTGGTTTTTTTAAAAAAATAAATAAAATTGATAAACCTTTGGCCAGATTAACTAGAAACAGAAAAGTAAAATCTCTAATAACCTCAATCAGAAATAACCAAGGGAAAGTAACAACAAATGCCACTGAGATACAAGAGATCATCTCTGAGTACTATAAGAAACTCTATGCCCAGAAACTGGACAATGTGAAGGAAATGGATCAATACCTGGAATCACACCCTCTCCCTAGACTTAATCAAGAAGAAATAGATCTCTTGAACAGACTGATTTCAAGATCTGAGATCAAAGAATCAAAGAAACAATAAAAAATCTCCCAACAAAAAAAATGCCCTGGTCTGGATGGCTTCACACCAGAATTCTATCAAACGTTCAAAGAAGAGCTTATACCCATACTGCAGAAATTATTCCAAAAAATTGAGAAGGAAGGAATCTTCCCCAACATGTTCTATGAAGCAAACATCACCCTGATACCAAAACCAGGAAAAGACCCAACTCCTAAAAAGGAGAATTTCAGACCAATTTCACTTATGAATATAGATGCAAAAATTCTCAATAAAATCCTACCCAATAGATTATAGCTACACATTAAAAAAATTATTCATCATGATCAAGTAGGTTTCATCTCAGGGATGCAAGACTAGTTTAACATATGCAAGCCCATAAACAGAATTCACCATATCGACAGAAGCAAAAACAAAGACCATATGGCCCTCGCAATAGATGCAAAAAAAAAGCATTGATAGAATTTAGCACTCTTTTCTAATTAGAACTCTGAAGAAAATAGACATAGGTGGCATATTTCTGAAACTGATTGAAGCCATCTATGACAAATCCAAAGCTAATATTATACTGAAAGCTTTTCCACTTAGAACTGAAACCAGACAAGTTTGTCTCTATCATGACTACTATTCAACATAGTTCTAGAACTTCTAGCTAATACATAATACAAGCAGGCAAGAGAAGGAAATAAAGGGCATCCAAATGAGGGCAGAGGAGGTCAAAGCTCCCTCTTTGCTGATGATATGATCTTATACTTAAAGAATGTCAAAGACCTAACTCCAAGCCTCTCGGAAGTGATCAAAAAATATAGTAATGTGTCAGGATATAAAATCAATGTCCGCAAATCAGAAGCCTGTGTATATGCTAATAACCACCAAGATGAAAACTAATCAAGGACACAATTCCCTTCACAGTAGCTTCAAAGAAAATGAAATACCTAGGAATACCTAACAAAAGAGGTGAAGGATCTCTTTAAAGAAAATTACAAAATACTAAGAAAAGAAATAGCAGACGATATTAACAATTGGAAGAACATACCATGCTCACGGTTGGGAATAATCAACATTGTGAAAATGTCTATACTTCCCAAAGCAATCTACAGATTCAATTCAATCCCCATTAAAATACCAACATCATACTTTCAAGATTTGGGAAAAATAATTCTTCTTTTTGTAAGGAACCAGGAACCCCCCACCATGTAGTAAGACAATTTTTTTTTTCTTAGACAGTCTCACTTTCTCCCTTTCAGCCCTTAGTAGAGTGCTGTGGCATCACAGCTCACAGCAACCTCAAATTCTTGGACTTAAGCAATTCTCTTGCCTCAGTCTCCCAAGTAGCTGGGACTACAGGCACCCGCCACAATGCCTGAATATATTTATATATATTTTTGTTGCAGTTGTCACTGTTGTTTACCACGTACGGGCCGGGTTCAAACCCACCAGCCTGAGTGTATGTGGCCAGTTCCCTACCCACTGAGCTATGGGCACAGCCACAAGGTAATTCTTAGTAATAAAAACAGCCGAGGGCCAGGAACAGTGGGTCACACCTATAATCACAGCCCGTGGGAGGCTGAGGCAGGTGGATTGCCTGAGTTTATGAGTTTGAGACCAGCCTGAGCAAGAGTGAGAAGTACCTGCTGGGATTAGAACTCCACTCTTGGAACAGGCTGAGGGACTCCCGTACCCCAAAGGAACTAGAGTTGGGGGCACTGTAAGACCTGCCCATGAAGGCACTTCTTTCTACTGCATCTTTACATTCCCTGATTGTCTCCATTTCCTTAAGCTCCATTATATCCTTTCTATATTCTACATGTCTCTCGTCCAACTTTTGGTTCTGTCTTTCTTTTTTTTTACTTCTCTAAAAAAAAAGTAGCCGGGCGTTGTGGCAGGTGCCTGTAGTTCCAGTTCCTTGGGAGGCTGAGGCAAGAGAATTATTTAAGCCTAAGAGTTTCAGGTTACTGTAATTATGATGCCACAGCACTCTACCCTACTGAGGGCAACAAAGTGAAACTGTCTCAAACAAAAAAAAAAAAAAA
>NW_003852408.1:28420415-28431536 GCF_000181295.1 Otolemur garnettii
AAGAAGAAGAAGAAGAAAAGAAAGGAAGGAAGGAAAAAGCTGAGGGCATCTGCCTACCAGACTTTAGGCTGTACTACAAGGCCATAATGATCAAAACAGCACAAACATAGAGACATAGACATTTGGAACTGAAGAGAAAACCACAAAATGAACATCTTACTGCCACCTAATCTTTAATAAGCCAAACAAGAATAGACACTGGAGAAAAGAATTCCTATTCAATAAATGGTGCTGGGAGAACTGGATAACCACATGTAGAAGACTGAAACTGGACCTGCACCTTTCTCCACTCACTAAAATTGATCCTAGGTGAATATAAGATCTAAATCTAACGCATGCACAATAAAAATCCTTGAAGAAACTGTGGGGGGAAAACACTTGAAGTTATTGGGCTGGAGAAAGACTTATGAAGAATACTGCCGTGGCAATTGCAACAACAACAAAAACAAATAAATGGGACTTAATTAACCTGAATAACTTCTGTACAGCTAAGGGAGACAACAACCAATGCCAATAGACAACCATCAGAACAGGAAATGATATCTACATATTATGAATTGCATATTAATTTGAGTTAGTCAAATTAATCAACTTCAAAAGAGCCAACAATCTGGCTCCACACCTGTGCTTCAAGTGGCTGAGGCGCCAGCCACATACACCTTAGCTGGTGAGTTCAAATCCAGCCCGGGTCCGCCAAACAACAATGACAGCTGCAACCAAAAAATAGCCAGGCGTTGTGGTGGGTGCCTGTAGTTCCAGCTACTTGGGAGGCAGAGGCAGGAGGATCACTTGAGCCCAGGAGTTGGAGGTTACTGTGAGTTGTGATGCCATGGCACTCTGCCTAGGGTGACAGCTTAAGGCTCTGTCTCAAAAAAAAAAAAGAGCCAACAATCCCTTAGATCACTGGGCAAGAGAGATGAATAGAACCTTCTCTAAAGAAGACAGACCAATGGCTAACAAACATATGAAAATCTGCTCATTGTCCCCAATTATCAGATAAATGCACATCCAAAGCACCCTAAGATATCACCTAACCCCAGTGAGAATGGCCCACATCACTAAATCTCACAACTGCAGATGCTGGTCTGGATGTGGAGAGAAGGGAACACTCATACACTGCTGGTGGGACTGCAAACTAGTACAACCTTTTTGGAAAGAAGTATGGAGAATCCTCAAAGAATTCAAACTAGACCTCCCATTTGATCCTGCAATCCCAATACTGGACATCTACCCAGAAGAAAAAATTCCTTTTACCATAAGGACACTTGCACTAGACCGTCTACCAAAGCTCAATTTACAATTGCCAAACTGTGGATACAAGCTAAATGCACACCAGTCCAGGAATAGATTAACAAGCTGTGGTCTGTGTATACCATGGAATGGTGTGTATACCACTAAAAAAGATGGAGACTTTACATCTTTTGCGTTAACCTGGATGGAGTTGAAACACATTCTACTTAGTAAAGCATTGCAACAGTGGAGAAGCATGAATCCAATGTACTCAATTCAGATATGAGGACAATTGATGACCTAGTACATTGTTGGGGGTGGCAGAATGGGTAAGAGGAGAGAGGGAAGGAGGGAGGAGTGGGGGGGGTCATGGTGTGTGACACACTTGTTGGAGGCAGGACACAATTATAAGAGGAACTTTACCTAACAAATATAATCAGTATAACCTGATTCTCTGTATCCTCATTGCTTCCCCAACAATCAATCAATCAATAAAAGAAAAAAGAATTTTTTCTAGTCTGGGTGTAGTGAGTGACTCATGCCTATAACTTGAGCACTTTGGAAGGCCAAGGTGGGAGTATCTCTTGAGGCCAGACCAGCCTGTGTGATATAGTGAGATCCCGTTTCCACCGGGGAAAAATAAAAATAGCCGGGCATTGTGGCAGGTGCCTATAGTCTCAGCTACCCTGGAGGCTGAGGCAAGAGATTGCCTAAGCACAAGAGCTGGAGGGTGCTGTGAGCTGTGACACCACAGCACTCTACCGAGGGCAACAGAGTGAGACTCTGTCTCAAAAAAAAAAAAAAATTATGGGCGGTGCCCATAGCTCAATGGGTAAGGCGCTGGCCACACACACTGAGGCTGGCAGCTTCGAACCTGGCTCAGGCCAGCTAAAACAACAATAGCAACTACAACAGAAAAATAGCTGGGCATTGTGGCAGGTGCCTGTTGTCCCAGCTACTTGGGAGGCTGAGGCAAAAGAATCACTTAAGCCCAAGAGTTTGAGGTTGCTGTGAGCTGCGATGCCATGGCACTATACCAAGGGCCACAAAGTGAGACTCTGCCTCAAAACAAACAAACAAACAAATAAAAATCAAGTATTATTTAGAAGGCTGATTGTTTTAAAGTAGTCATTTTCTCATTTTCATTGCCTTTCCCAAATCCTCAAATAGAATTGTTAAACCTCTCTGAAAATGATTAGTAGTTTGTTTTCTTGCCTGAAAAGCATCCTAATGGAAACTTCTTTTTCCCCGCTCTGTCTGAACTGGATATGTCCTAGGACTCCTGCAAAGCTGTCAGCCTGAGACTTCCCTTTACTTCTTGGCTGTGCACGTATCCCATGTTCCCTCAAGCCAGGGTTTGCCCTTTTTGTTTATATGTGTGTTTACTCCTTTGATTTGTACTCTCTCCACAAGAGAGGGTGTACAGAAAGTAAATTTTGGAGACATTGCATGTTTGCAAATGTCTTTATTCTACCCTTGCACTTGATTGATGATTTGCCTTGAAAATAATATTTCCTCAGAAATTTGAAGACATCACTGCATTGTCACACAGCATTCAGTGTTGCTCTGGATTGATCCAATGCCATTCTGATTTTTGATCCTTCATATATGATCTCTTCTTTTTTCTCTGGATGCTTTTAGGATCATCTCTTTGTTAGTGGTTTTCTGAAATTTTATTATGCTATGCCTTATGTAAGGCTGAACTTTTAATTACCTGGGATGAACATTGGAAACTTTTGGATGGGAAAATGTCATATTATTCTTTGATAATTTATTTACTTTCACATACTAGTCCTGCCCTCCCCTTAGAGAACGACCCCTGTGAACTACAGACTATATCACCCACTCTAGCTTGCCAGCTAGTTTCTGGTTAGGTCTGACCAATGTGTGATCAGACCACAGAAAGAGAGAGAGGTCAGACTATTTCTTCCCTGCTGTATTCCTATTCTAGAACCACATTTCTCAGGTACTAGATATATCTCCCACTAAAGCCCCTTCCTCCTTGGTTCCAGTTCTCATTGGATTTCATTTGCACTAACTACTTCCCTTTCCCTTCATCTGTGGGAGAGTAACAGCTTCTTATTGTTACTAGTCTCTGACACTCTAACACCCTTGTTTGTTCCCTTAAATCCTTGCTGCTCAGACTTCCTTAAGTAGTTCCTTCATAAAAATCTCTTTATTTGAATAGTGTGGGGGTGAAGTAGGCTTCCATTAGGACTCTGATACAAACTCTTTCTCTTTCTCTCTCCTTCATTTCCCAAGAAAGATCGGGCTTCCTAGATTAATCCTTTCTCATTGTCCTTTACTTTCCATCTATATGTCATCCCTTGAATCTAACTGCTGGGAAATTTCCTTGTCTTTATCTTTCAAGTCTTCTATGAATTTCTTGTTTCAGCAATCATGTTTTTCATTTCCACTGAGTATTCTCTTTTTCCCAGTTTTTTTATTGTGATTAAATACATGTAACATAAAATTTACTGTCAACTATTTTTAAGTATACAGTTCAATGATATTAAGTACATTAATATTATTGTGCAACCATCACCATCCTCCATCTTCAGAAGTCTTGCAAAACTGAAACTCTTCATTCTTTAAACAATAACTCCCCGTTTCCCCTTCCTCCAGCCCCTGGAACCCACCATTCTACTTTTTATGTTTTTGACTACTTGAAGTACTTTATGTAAGTGGATTCATGTAGTATTTGTGTACTGATTATTCTTTTTTTATTATATCATTCTATTGTTGTTTATTTACGTTTCATAGATATAATTTATTTATCTTCCTGAATTGTCTTTGTTTCTCCCCAATCTCTTTGTTTTGGCGTCTGCTTTCATGATGGAGACATTCCTCAAATGTTAAGTGAATCTCACATAATGGTTGATTGTTAGCTCTGTGTGCTCAAATAGACTTGTCACCTGGTGGACTTCACTGAGTCGTCAACCAGGGATCCACCTGGTTCATTGTATAACCCCCAAAAGTCATTTCTTGTGCTCTTGATTTTTTCCAGAAGAGAATTTGTCAATCTCTTGTTTAGCATTCTTGGAGCCAAGTGTAGGCATTTAGCTTAGCACCTCAAATCCAGAATGGACTTTCATTTAATGGGAATAGTTTTCTGGAAGAAATTTCTTGGGTGGTGCCTATGGCTCAGTGAGCAGGGCGCTAGCCCTATATACCGAGGGTGGTGGGTTCAAACCCGGCCCTGGCCAAACTGCAGCAAGAAACTAGCCGGGCATTGCAGTGGGAGGCTGTAGTCCCAGCTACCTGGGTGGCTGGGCAAGAGAATCACCAAAGTCCAAGAGCTGGAGGTTGCTGTGAGCTGTAGTGCCACAGCACCCTACCGAGGGTGACAAAGTGAGACTGTCTCTAAAAAAAAAAAAAAGAAAAGAAATTTCTTTATTATTATTATTATTTTGTAGAGACAGAGTCTTACTTTATCGCCCTCAGTAGAGTGCTGTGGTGTCACAGCTCACAGCAACTTCCACCTCCTAGGCTTAGACGATTCTCTTGCCTCAGCCTCCTGAGTAGCTGGGACTACAGTTGCCTGTCACAATGCCCAGCTATTTTTTTTTGTTGCAGTTTGGCTGGGGCCGGGTTTGAACCCACCACCCTGGGTATATGGGACTGGTGCCACCACTGAGCCACAGGCGCCATCCTGGAAGAAATTTCTTGAAGTGAAATTTTGGTATTCAAGGGTATGCATTTTAAAATTTGGTGGATTCCAGTGCAATTTTGTAAGCATCCAAAGAAAAAAGTTTAGTGTGGTGAAAAAGAACCAAGCAAACACATTTTATAAGCTTTAAATGTCAGCAGAATTTAACGAAGTGATTTCCTTATGGAATTAATGTTCCAAGAGGTAAAATAATCTGAAACAAATTCTACTTTTCCCTGGGTCTTACTTGGCTTCAGAATTAGTGCTAACATAGGCTATTAGAAAGACTAAATTTGGCTTGGCGCCAGTTGTTTACTGGTGGCCACATAGATCCAGGCAGGCAGGTTTGAACCCAACTCAGGCCTGCCAAACAACAATGACAACTGCAACAAAAAAATAGCTGGATGTCATGGCAGGTGCCTGTAGTCCTAGCTACTTGGGAGGCTGAGGCAAGAGTATCACTTAAGCCCAAGAATTTAAGGTTGCTGTGAGCTGTGACGTCACAGCACTCTACCTAGGGCGACAAAGTGAGACTCTGTCTCAAAAAAAAAACAACTAAATTTCTCTTCTTGCCAGAAAATAAAATTATATTCTCTTAAGAAGCCATTTGATTGGTATTATAGTAGAGATAAAAATGGAAATCTTTAGGCTGGGCGTGGTGGTTCACACCTGTACCCCAACACTCTGGGAGGCCAAGGCAGGCGGAAATTGCCAGAGCTCACAAGTTCAATACCAGCCTGAGCTACAGTGCGAACCTTTCTCTAAAAATAGCCGGTGTTGTGACAGGTACCTGTAGTCTCAGCTACTTGGGAAGCTGAGGCCAGAGGATCGCTTGAGCCCAAGAGTTTGAGGTTGCTGTGATCTATAATGCCTTGGCACTCTGCCGAGGATGACAAAGTAAGACTCTGTCTCAAAAAAAAAAAAGCAGCTAAAAAAATTAAACTATATAATATTTGGTAACTGATATTGGAGTTTATGACTTAACTGTTTGTGGGAAATCTGATCTTGGGATGGTGATTGCCCTCTATGTTATAAGAATAGTTAGGGCAAGAAATCATTCAGTCACAATCTAGAGAGAGGCAGGCTCTGAGTGTGAAGATAAGTAACTTCTAAAGTACCAAAATTATATCCAAGTCTAAATTATATAACCTGTAGGATCTAGCTCTATGCTAATCTAAGTAGGTTTTTCCTTTTTTAAAATTGCTGATCATCTTACCCCCTAAATTTCTCACTACATAGCTGATAGTAAGGAACTCTGTAAACTCCACTCTAGAGAGAACAAGCCTTAGCCGGAAACAGACATTTCCTTTCCAAAATGATTGTAAGGAATTCTTTAAGTTTTTAGTCTCTATGGCGACAGCTCGATGGAGATAGTTAAGGACTGGTACATGAAATATGCCTTGTCCTTTTAAATTCTGACACAGCCATTCAACATGAGCTCACATACACCAGTCATTGCTTTATAATAGCAAATACTTTACCACTGCTGAACTGGAGCTGGAATTTCTTAACAGTGGGACATGGAAGAAAGAAAAATATGTCCAAACTACAATGTATCGAATTTAATCCTTCCCTCCTACCTTTTTTACCCTGTAAATATAGTTGAATTTTGCTTGAAGAAATGCAGTTAAAGACATATGTTGGCAAATGTATAGTCTAAACATTGGTTTATAGTCAACAAAATTTGAGCTTCTCCTATTTACTAGACACTATGTCCTTTATAGATACTCTACTACTGTCAATAAATATTAGTGAATGAGTGATTTTTTTTTTTTTTTTTGAGACAGAGCCTCAAGCTGTCACCCTGGGTAGAGTGCCATGGCTTCACTGCTCACAGCAACCTCCAACTCCTGGGCTCAAGTGAGTCTCCTGCCTCTGCCTCCCAAGTAGCTGGGACCACAGGCGCCTGCCACAATGCCCGGCTATTTTTTTTTGGTTGCAGCCATTATTGTTGTTTGGCGGGTCTGGGCTGGATTCGAACCTGCCACCTTAGGTGTATGTGACTGGCATCTTAGCTGCTTGAGCCACAGGCGCCGAGCCGAGTGAGTGGTTTTAAGAGCACTAATGTCAACAATGATGGGTACTATCTTTTTTTTTAGAGACAGACTCTAGCCCCCCTTGGTAGAGTGCTGTGGCGTCACAGCTCACAGCAACCTCCAGTTCTTGGGCTTAGGCGATTCTCTTGCCTCAGCCTCCTGGGACTACAGGTGCCTGCCACAACACCTGGCTATTATTTTTGTTGCAGTTTAGCCAGGCTGGGTTTGAACCCACTACCCTTGGTATATGGGGCTGGCCCCCTACTCACTAAGCCACAGGCGCCACCTGAGTACTATCTTTTCTTAATATTACTTAGCCATGCCACAATACAGAATGCATTCAAGGCACAAAGTGTCATATCACTACTTCCCATTACACACAATGGGATGTAGCTCAGCCCCCATTTATTCTGTCCTTGCCCAGTTGAGAAAATCAACTGAACCACAGTATCCAGTGGGATGACTTAGACAGCCTGGCCTCAAGTGACCCATCCACCTTGGCCTCCCAAAATGTCTGTTAATAAACTTAACCATTTACTCCTCCCACGTAGTGAAAAGCATAGTTAACTCCTCCCATATGGTGAAAACATAGGCCTGCCCAGACTTGGTATTTTGAAAACTAAAATAAGACTTTGTTTGATTCAGCTCCTAAGTAGTCATTACAATTGGGGCACAAAGACCTCTTCATGCAGCTCTTGTTAGGGAGAAAAGAGCTTCTGTGGACTAGCAGCTCTCTGGCCTATGAATGATGACAATCATCTCATGTCAAATTTTTTTTTTTTTTTTGGTATTTTCTTTAAGGTGAAGTCCTTACAAAATCTCTACTAACCTCATTTTAAGTACATATAGTTCTGAGAGAGGGTTGCAGCATAGATTACTTCTCAATATGTGCATAGTGTATTAATAGTGAGGATGAAAAAGAGGAAACCAAAAAGGAAGTTAAATTCATGCTCAGTACATAAGAGGACAATCCTACTCCTCCTTACCCAAACCCAAGAGGGTCTGTAATAATCAAAGTCTAAGCTTCCTTTTCCCTCACTTCTAACATGATTTTTCTTCATTGCTCTGTAAGACTAGTGTTTTCAATTGATGATTCTCCTTGGAACTTCCTCCAGTTTCTCATCACTTCTGTCAGTGTAATTCTACTGAGCCCTAAGACGTCTGTAACTCAACACCAGAGGACTTTTGAGTGGTAAATAAACTTAACCCAAACTTCTTATGGCAGTTATAGTGCTAACCCACCAAGACTCCAAGTTCTAAGACTTAGGATGATAATTCTATTGATAGTTAACATTTATTGAACAATCACTATGTCTTTGGCACTGGGCTGAGCAGTGTACACACTATACCACATTCATATCTCATAGAGACCCCATACAGTTACCCTTATCCCCATTTTTATGGATGAGGAAAAGGAGCAACAGAGTTTTAAGTGCATTATCCAGGAGTATATAGTAAATGGCAGAGGCAAGATGAAATCCCAGGGAGTTTGAATCTATAGGTCATGCTCTCAAACACTATATTAGGGTGGTTTTCCTCCCTTGATCTGACTTCAGAGAGGCAGTCTAGTGTATGTGTAGTGTTAAGTGTCCTGGGAGCCAGAGTGTCTAGATTCAAATTCTATTTCTTCACTTACAACTGCATGATCTGGAGCAAATAATTTCATTTCTCCTCATACAGTTCAAAGTCATCTCACTGCGTACCATGGCTCTAATTAACTCTATCCAGGTTTGATCATGCCAATCAGCTCCTAAACGTGTCTGGAAATATTCTGCATTTTGTTAATTTGTATTTGTTTGTATAATACTTAGTCTTGTCCTGTCTTGTCTTTTCTTCCCTTTTCTTTTCTTTTTTAGAGACACAGTCTTGCTCAGTCACCAGGCTGGAGTGCAGTGGCACAATCATGTCTGCACAACCCTGCAGACTCAAACTCCTGGGCTCAAGTGCTAGGATTACAGGAATGAGCCACTATGCCCAACCTGTTTCTGTGCATTCTCCGTTCTCCTTAAAGCAATTTTTTAGTCCTCAATGCCAGAGATCATGGTTTGTCTTCCCTTCATAAATGTTGCTGAGTGACTGATAGTGTGAAACAGTCAGTGAAAGAAAGAGCTGTTAGAGTCAAACAAAGTAATGTGACACTGGGCCTTGTGTGTCTTTAAGTCCAGGTAACAAATAACCATGCGTTCTGCAGCTTTGCACATCAGGGTAATTTTCAGAATAAGGCAGGTCTGTGCCTCTGACAGAGCATCCTTTCAACAGCAGCCAGAAAAGTGATCTTTTGATTCTCCATTCCTGGGTGTATAGACATGTAGACAGAAGAAAACAAGGGCTAGGTTGCCATGACATGTTTAGGAAACTTTGCCAAGAAAGTACAAAGCCAGTAACCTCCACAGCAGGGGAGAAGTCAGGTAGCAACTAACTCCTTGTCATCTGCTACAACAGAGAAAACAACCTGACAGCTTTCCTTTCCTTTCCTTACAGAACATGTACCCTCTTCTGGGCATCTCTCTAGATCTCTGATCCTTAGGAGATCCTACAACCTCTCTCCCAATTCCACAAGAAGCAAAAGAAGATTGGATCCATAGTTACCATCCAACCATCTGAATGAGTGGTAAAGGGGAGAAAGTCTAGAGATCCAAGTAGCACTTGTAAAGGAACACAACAGAACTGAGTCATAATTCTCTTTTAACTATTGTGCTGGTTATTTCTTTGGTAGAATGACAAATGGAAAACAACTGTTGAAAGCCTTGAAACAAAAACTAAATCATTCCAGTTATATCAAACAGAGCAGAGAAGGCCTGTCAACATTCACACAAAAAGGTAAGAGGGATCAAATTCCATGGGGCTTAGGTAGGGCTTTTACCTTAAAGGTGGGGGAAAAAAATTAAATCCTTCATAATACAGAAGGTAAGATCATAGGATTTTGTAACTAAAAACACCTTGCAGCTCATGTAGTCCAAGTTCTGTATTTTACAAATGAGGAAATCTGAGACCCAGAGAGGAAAAGCAACTTTCTGAAGGCCACAGGAGTGGTAACAGAGCAAAATGAGAGCTTAGGTCTCCTGACCGCAGAAAAAATGTCTGTACCTAGGTAGGGCTCTCACAGTGAGCTAAGGCCTAGGGAACACAAGTGAACAGGATAGTTTTGCAGAACAATAAAGTTCTGATGCTTACACCCCCTCCATGCTAGGCCAACTAGTACTCCTAGTTCTTTCACAGAATTCCAAGCTCTCTGATTTGCATATCGATCTCATGTATATGTAGGAGAGAAAAGCATGAGAAAAAAGAGAGAAAGAAGGAAAAAATAGTATAACATAAGCAAGGGGTGTTTAGTAGCAAATTCAGAATCAGTATGACCTGGATTCTCCTGGGTCTGGTTCTGCCATTAACTAGCTTTGAAAAGTTACTCCGGGCTTCAGTTTTCTCATCTGCGATATGAAAACACCCTGTTAAATGATTTCTAAGATCTCTTTCTTCTCTAATATCTTGGAATAATATTAGAGCAGTATTCAAGCCTCATGACATTAATAGAATTTCATCCTACCTCACATTAATAAATGAGAGTGGTGAGCAAGTAGGTGGTTGATTGTTGAATTCATTTGAATAATTTTTTATTAATTCTATGCCAAGTCTAGGACTCTGAAGACGAAGAAGACATGGCTTATGCTCTCAAGAAGCTGTCAGTCCATTCTAAGACTCTTAATTCACAAATAATATCTTATCTAAGTACGATCCAGGTTTGACCAATGATCCAACAAAATCCAGTCTGTTCAAAAGGGTATTACCAGAGGCCTGTTGGTAGACAGTGTCCTCATTTCTTTTCTCTTCTCACATCTCCACCAATTCCCAAGTAGCACAAGTAGGAAGAGTCACTGCAAGAACCACCTGAAGAGCATTCTTGATTGGCTGGAAGAAACGTGGTAGATCAGACACTGCAACATCAATGGCTGTTCACCAAGAGTACTGTAATCATAGATGTAAATAGTCATTACGCCAGTTTGATCCTGAATCAAAGCAAAATGCTAGGACTCTGGAGTGCATGCCCATTGCTCTGCTCTGAAAATGAACAAATACACTGAAGCATCTCTGTTCATTTGGGAAATCAAGGGCAAGAAGTGGCCTACAGGCTCGGCGCCTATAGCTCAACCGGCTGAGGCGCCAGCCACGTACACCTAAGGTGGCGGGTTTGAATCCCCAGCCCGGACC
>NW_003852408.1:28431978-28436479 GCF_000181295.1 Otolemur garnettii
TTTTTTTTTTTTTTTTTTAAAGACAAGTCTCACTCTGTTGCCCGGGCTGGAGTGCTGTGTTACTAGCCTAGCTCACAGCAACGTCAGACTCCTGGGTTCAAGGTATTCTCCTGCCTCAGCCTCTTGAATAGCTAGGACTACAGGTTCCTATCAGAATGCCCAGTTAATGTTTTCTTCTCTTTTCTTTTTTTTTTCCTAGACAGAGCCTCAAGCTATTGCCCTGGGTAGAGTGCCATGGAGTCACAGCAACCTCCAACTCCTGGGCTTAAACGATCCTCTTGCCTCAGCCTCCCAAATAGCTGGGACTATAGGTGCCCGCCACAATGCCCAGCTATTTTTTGGTTGCAGTTGTCATTGTTTGGCAGGCCCAGCCTGGACTCGAACCCATCAGCTCTGGTGTATGTGGCTGGCACCTTAGCTGCTTGAGCTACAGTCTCCGAGCCAATTTTTTCTATTTTTAATAGAGACAGGTCTTGCTCTTAATCAGGCCAGTCTCAAACTCCTGAGTTCAATCCTAGCTCTGCTAGGATTATAGGCATAAGCCACTGTACCTGGCCTAATTCTGGCTTTTCTAACTCCCTTTCCAAAAGTTTCTCAAAGATTGCCCATAGCCCATTGACCTGTTCCTTCTACTCCTCTTTGAGATATATGTTGCTGTGTCCACCCATTTTTTCTTAAACTTTTGTCTTTATCACTTGCTGAACATTTCAGCACTATCCCAGCTCTCCTTCTGCCTTTCTACCCATTATTAATATGTCTCCTTTGCTGGCTTTCTGTCCCTAAACATAGGTCTTGTCTTTGAGCTTTTCTTCAACCCTCACTATACATGGTGCTCTCTCCTGGGAATCTCATAACTATTTGAACTTCTCAGAATTTAAACTCTCTTGCTTCTACAGAGGATTCTCAGTTTTAGAGGCATTCTCAAGACTTGTCTGAGGCATAAACAAGGTACTTAACACAAGATAACCCCTTTTTTGTAAGACTAAATTTCCAAGTTCTGCTATTGTCATATAATACCTACTTATGCAGGGATTATAAAGCTAAATTCATCACCACTCCATGTAACAACCAGGGGAGTGGCTGCATTTCAGTTCACCAGGAACAGTTTTAATGGCCATGTAGGTATAGTATGCAAAGTGAAAGCTTAACATGTGGAATCATGCAAACAGGCAACTTCTAATTATTTTGTTATGTCTTAGATGTTGTCCTTTTATTCAAATGGTACCCATTTTGTACATAAATTTCCCAAACTGCAGAAGTGGAGGACGGGCAGGCCTAGAAGAAAATAATGGGAGTGGAAGGCCTAGCTTCTGAAAAAATAGTAGACTTTAGAAAAACATCTGCAGTCAATTCCCATGAATGATATGTGAATAGGCATCCTCTGCCTCCAAAACTAGAAATCTTAGAGATCAGGACTCTGAATAGAGCCACCCTCCTTTCTTTTTGGGAGCCTACTCCATTTTTAAATTTTCTCTCCAAGTTTGAAAATAGAGTTCATAACCTGTCTGATCGTAAGTCATGAACCAAGATGAATCATTCAATCATAACATCACTGGCTTCAGCAATGTCTTATGATTAAGCAAAAACATTTCCAAACAATTTCCAAAAAGGAATAAAAGTACACTGAGCACTTCATCATACATTGAGTAAGCCATTACTATATAGAGGCAAATAGAAACAGTAATGAACATTAAATAAGCTTTCTTCCTTTCTTTTTTCTTTTCTTTTTTTTTTTGAGACAGAGTCCTACTCTGTCGCCCTGGGTAGAGTGCCTGTGGTGTCATAGGTCATAGCAACTTCAAATTCATGAGCTTAATTGATCCTCTTACCTTAGCCTCTCAAGTAGCTAGACTACAGGAGCCCACCACAACATCTGGCTAGTTTTCCTATTTTTATTTATTTATTTTTTTAGTCTTTCTATTTTTAGTAGAGACAGGGGTCTCACTCTTGCACAGGCTGGTCTCAAACTCCTGAGCTCAAGAGATCCACCTACCTCAGCCCACCAGAGTGCTAGAATTATAGGTGTGAGTCACCTTGCCTGGGCCACTATTACTGAGTTTCATTAATGTAAACTTCAAATGAACATATTTAAATTGCTTGTGTCTCAATAAACATTTTTTTTTTTTTGGAGACTAAGTCTCAAGCTGTCACCCTGGGTAGAGTGCAGTGGCATCACAGCTCATAGCAACGTCCAACTCCTGGGCTCAAGCAATTCTCCTGCTTCTGCGTCTCAAGTAACTGGGACTACAGGCGCCCACCACAACGCCTGGCTATTTTTTTTTTTTTTTTGGTTTGCAGCTGTCATTGTTTGGCAGGTCCGGGCTGGATTCGAACTCACCAGCTCAAGTGTATGTGGCTGGTGCCTTAGCCACTGGAGCCACAGGCGCTGAGCCTCAATAAACATTTACATAAAAATTAATTCAGAGAATGTCCAGTTATGTAGTAGACTCCTGACATATGCAGACTCAGCCATACACAGTCATTTCAGGAGTAAGTTTATAATAATTTAGAATTGTTTTAGCTCACTTTGGGAGCAGTTCATAGCTCAGAACCCTGTTGTACTACATATTCTTGAATTTAAACAGTAGATTCAAAATATCTGATAGCATGTGATTGTAGAGATTAGGAAACAGAATTTCTATCATGCTGTGGTCAAAGTGTCATTTGTGTTTAAAAAGTTTCTTGAGATGGGGTCTTGATATTTTGAGGTTTCCAACTCCTGCACTCAAGAAATCCTCCCACTTTAGTCACCCATGTAGGTGGAATTAGGCACTGTGCACATCTGTGTTTAAATTTTAAAACAGTGAAACAGGGCCAGGCATGGCGGCTCATGTCGGTAGTCCTAGCACTCTTGGGAGGCTGAGGCAGGTGGATCACTTGAGCTCAGCAGTTTGAGACCAACCTGAGCAAGAGTGAGACCTGTTTCTACTAAATATAGAAAAACTACCCAGCTGTTGGGGTGGGCACCTATAGTTCCAGCTACTTAGGAGGCTGACGCAAAAGGATTACTTGAGCCCACAAGTTTGAGATTGCCGTGAGCTAGGACCCTTACAGCATTTTACCCAGAGTGACAGTGAGACTCTATCTCAAAAATAAATAAATTGATTAATTAATTAATTAATACAATGAAATGTATGTAAGATGTACATTTGGTCTGGTTATGCCATATTTTATGTATGCAAGATGTAACATTTACATGCATGTATGAAATGTATGCAAGATGCAACATTTGGTCTGGTTATGGCATATTTTAGTTTATACATGGAGTATTTTTGAATTTGAGTAATATATTCAAAATTGAAATAAATTCTTAGCTGGGAGTTGTGGCAGGCTCCTGTGATCCCAGCTGCTCAGGAGGCTGAGGCAAGAGAATCACCTAAGCCCAAGAGTTGGAGGTTGCTGTGAGCTGTGACACCATAGCACTCTATCGAGGGTGATAAAGTGAGACTCTATTTCTAAAAAAAAAAAAAAAATTGAAATGAATTCTTTTTAAATTATTATTTTTATTTGTTATTTAATAAGCTACCATATAATTATTCATCACTGCAACAGACTAATGTATAGTCATTTTTTCCCTATTTTTTCTTTTTTGAGACAGAATCTCACTCTGTGACCCTAGGCTAGAGTGCTCTGTTGTCATAGCTCATAGCAACCTCAAACTCCTGAGTTTGAGTGATCCTTTTGCCTCAGCCTCTCAAGCAGTGAGGACTACTGGCATGTGGCCCAGTTAATTTTTCTATTTTTAGTATAGATGGGGTCTCACTGTTGCTCAGACTGATTTTCAACTCCTGAGCTTAAGCAATCTACCTGCCTTGGGCTCCCAAGGTGCTTGGATTACAGGGGTGAGCTGCCATACCTTGCCCCTCCATTTTTTTCAAGAAAACATTAATGTAATTACAAAAATCTCAATAACTTTTTACCCAGCGGTTCTCAACCTGTGGGTTGGGTCCCCTTTGTAACAGTGAAAATACATCCTGCATATCAGATATTTACATTACAATTCATGACAGTAGCAAAATTACAGTTATGAAGTAGCAATGAAAATAATTTTATGGTTGGGGTCACCACAACTTGAGGAACTGTATTAAAGGGTCGCGGCATTAGGAGGCATTAGGAAGGTTGAGAACCACTGTTTTTACCTTTTTAGTACTGTGATATTTATTTTATTATTATTTATTATTTTCATGATTATATATACAAAATTTGATAAAACAATTTTCACTCATGTCTCTTTTCTGGCCATCATTAGTATTCATTTTATTATTCCTATTTAAACTAAAGTAATTATGTAGAGGAAGGGAACTAAACAATGGTCCACTCTAGGTTTCAAATACGTCAGATAGGACAACAAAGGTAGGTGCTCAAGAAATATTTGTTGAATATATAAATTAGTCGATTCAAAAAGTTATGAAGAGGGCAGCACCCGTAGCTCAGTGGGTAGGGCGCTGGCCACATACATCAAGGCTGGTGGGTTCAAGCCTGGCCTAGGCCAGCTAAAACA
>NW_003852408.1:28437686-28438597 GCF_000181295.1 Otolemur garnettii
AAAATAACCAGCCAATGTACTAACTAAACACATTGGCAATTTTATTTCCACCTGGTAAAACCTATTTACTTATACAAGATGCAAGGCCAGACAAATATTTTTTTCAAGAGGCAAAACATACCCACCCACAATACAACAATGAAGTCAAGGTTTGACCTACACCAAAATCACAAAGCAACAATTTTGAAATGACTTTAAATATTCTGAAGTAAGCCACCTTTTTTAGGAACACAGACTTCTGAGTTTACCATACAAAAGTGCATAACTGGTGAGTGCGGAAGGGAGTAAGCAGTTTCTGGCAGTTAGATCTCTGGGAAAAAGTGGGAAGAGTTGTTTTCCAGAAAAAAAAATGGGTGTCCTATTTGAATTACCACTTCCTTTACCTTTGTGATAGTAGTAGCCTGCTATGTTTCTAGGACAGTAAGTTCCCTAACTTTTGCATAACAGAGTGAGTGAAAGGGTGTTTCCACTGCCCTAGACATCAAAGGGGGTTCTGGGCTTTGAACCTTTAGGAATTCCAGTCACTGTTTCTGTTTTCTTAGTTTTAGTTTGTAAGCCTGTGTTTTTTTTTACCTGTGTGTGTCTCTCTGGCTTGCTCTCTCTCTCTCTCTCTCTCTCTCACACACACACACACACACACACTATTTCCTAATCCCAGCTATAGAGGGGCTTTGGTTGTTGGCCCACATTTTTGAGATATTAGTGCTGCCAAAGGTGGAGCTTATCTGAAAAATGCAAGGAACTGTTTGAGTCATAAGGGAAGTTCTCGTTTTGCCTGTTTTTAGTTAAAATGTAGTCTTAATGGCTCGGTGCCTATGGCTCAAGTGGCTAAGGTGCCAGCCACATACACCTAAGGTGGTGGGTTCAAATCCAGCTCGGGCCCGCCAAACAACAATGATGGCTGCAACCAA
>NW_003852408.1:28438966-28442376 GCF_000181295.1 Otolemur garnettii
AAAAAAAAAAAAAAAAAAGAAAAGAAAAAAGAAAGAAAGAAAAGAAATGTGCAGGAAAGAGCAGTGTGGGATCACATGACACAAGGACATATTGTTATTTTTTATAAAATTGGGAGGTTTTATTTTGCTTCATTTGTACATAATTTTTTTCTCACCCTCTCAAATTATACAAGTGCATGTTGATTTTGCATGATAAATGTGTTACTGACAGGACTTTTTGGACTAGAAGAAAGAAAAATACTTAAAGGAAAGTATTGGTGAATCCTTTTAATTGAAGAATCACTCTCTGGGCAGCACCTGTGGCTCAAAGGAGTAGGGTGCTGGCCCCATATGCCGGAGGTGGTGGGTTCAAAACCCAGTCCTGGCCAAAAACTGCAAAAAAAAAAAAAAACCAAAAAAACCAGAATCACTTTCTGTCCCATACACCCAGGTTTTCAGGCAGCAGATTTGCTTAAAGAGAGGCACACCTGTGTGCTAGCTAAATAATGGAATATATGTGGAGAAAAGGGAACACTTCTGTACTGCTGGTGAGAATGCAAACTAATACATTCCTTTTGGAAAGATGTTTGGAGAACACTTAGGGATCTAAAAATAGACCTGCCATTCGATCCTATAATTCCTCTACTAGGTATATATCCAGAAGACCAAAAATCACATTATAACAAAGATATTTGTACCAGAATGTTTATTGCAGCCCAATTCATAATTGCTAAATCATGGAAGAAGCCCAAGTGCCCATCCACCTATGGATTAATAAATTGTGGTATATGTACACCATGGAATATTATGCAGCCTTAAAGAAAGATGGAGACTTTACCTCTTTCATGTTTACATGAATGCAGCTGGAACATATTCTTCTTGGCAAAGTATCTCAAGAATGGAAGAAAAAGTATGCAATGTACTCAGCCCTCCTATGAAATCAATTTATAGTTTTCATTTGAAAGCTATAACCCAATTATAGCCCAAGAAGAAGGGGAAAGGAAAGAGGAAGGGGGGGGAGGATAATTGGTGGGACCACACCTACAGTGCATCTTACAAGGGTACGTGTGAAATTTACTAAGTGTAGAATATAAATGTCTTGACACAATAACTAAGAAAATGCCGTGAAGTCTATGTTAACCAGTTTGATGAAAATATTTCAAATTGTATATAAAACCAGCACATTGTACCCCATGATTGCATTAATGTACACACCCATGATTTAATTTAAAAAAAAAGAATTTTAACCAATAAAAAGTTCTAAAAAATAGGAAAAAATAATGGAATATATGCCTGTTGATTCTGAGCCTGAATTTCACCTGTTTTGAGCTAGGAAAGCCAGTTTAGCAGGATTAGCGGCATCAATAACATTCCCCAAAATAAAATTGTAAGTTATATGTTGTATACTAAAGTTGAACATACTAAAAGTCAAATTTGGACCCCCATAATTTAGGTGAAAACAAATTAGAGAAAGCAATAAATACGAACATTTCAAAAGAAGATATATGAGAATGAGGCTAAAGAGAAAGGGAGAAGGGGATTTTGCCGTCTGGAGAAGACAAAACTATAGGGGAAATTTTTGTTAACTTTTTAAATAGATAAAAGCATATCACCTGCTGCTTTCTTTTATAGGAGCGACTAAAAGAATAAATAGCTCACAGTTACCAGTAGAAAGATTCTGGGTGAGAAACAGTACAAATAAGTCTTGATCATGAAGGTGGAGGGCACTGGGTAAGTTTCTGATGTTACTAGCACACAGCTCCATACTTCTCTGGCTCAGTTTGTCGTAAAGCAAGAGGCTTGACTTAGAGCAAATATTTCTGAATGACTCTTCTCTCTCTGGTCCTACCATTCTTCTTCTTCTTTTTTTCTATACATAAAATCTTTATTACAGGCAATATTGATCCATACTCTATACAATACCAATAGTATAAGTTTAATCTTTCAAAATAATTTATTTATTTATTTATTTTTGAGACAGTCTCATTATGTCTCCTTCAGTAGAGTGCCATGGTGTCATAGCTCCCAGCAACCTCAAACTCTTGGGCTTAAGCAATTCTCTTGCATCAGTCTCCCAAGTAGCTGGGACTACTGGCACCACCCACAATGCCTGGCTATTTTTGTTGTTGTTGTTGTCATTGTTGTTTAGCAGGCCCAGGCTGGGTTCAAACCTGCCATCCCCGGTGTGTGTGGCTGGTGCTCTAATCACCGAGATACGGGCACCAAGCCTTATTTTTTTGAGACAGAGTCTCACTCCATTGCTCTGGGTAGAGTGCTATTGCATCATAGCTCACAGCAACCTCAAACTCCTGAGCTCAAGTGATCCTCTTGCTTCAGTCTGTCAAGTAACTGGGAATACACTTATGTGCCACTATGCCTGGCTAGTTTTTCTATTTTTAGTAGAGATGGGGTCTTGCTCTTGCTTAGGCTGGTCTCAAACGCCTGAGCTCAAGCAATCCACCTGCCTGGGCCTCCCAGAATGCTAGGATTACAGGCATGAGCCACCATGTCCAGCCTTTAAAATAATCATTTAAACAGCAAAAGACCAAGAAATAAAATTTGAGCCAATTGATTTATGTTTCAAAATATTCTCAATGCACATTATTCTGAGTTCTCTTATTATGGTGAAATATACAAATACAGAAAAATACCCCCATTTAATATATACTAGTGTTAAATGGTTATTTAGCTCAATATCTGAGTTAAGAAAATCCTTTTTAGCAACCTACATATAAATAAGTGGCAATGATCTTACCATTCAAAAAGGGTGAATTGAAATTCTTGTCTCACCTTTCTTTTTTTTTTTGAGACAGAGTCTCACAATATTGCCCTCAGTAGAGTGCCGTGGCATCACAGCAATCTCCAACTCCTGGGCTTAGGTGATACTCTTGCCTCAGCCTCTGGAGTAGCTGGGACTACAGGCACCCATCACAACGCCTGGCTATTTTTGTTGTTGTTGTTGCTGGAGTTTGGCCAGGGCTGGGTTTGAACCTGCCAACCTTGGTATATGGGGCCAGCGCCCCACTCACTGAGCCACAGGCGCTGCCCTCACCTTTCTTTTCTTAGGAGCAGTTTTCCTTTTCTACTTTTCCTGATCATTTCTCCTACTAAGTTTGAAAAAAAAAAAAGACATTAAGAAAGAGAAGCCTCTCTAAAAACATAACCAGCAAACTACAGTGGTTCACTCCTGTAATCCTAGCACTCTGGGAAGCCCAGGCAGGTAGATTGCTTGAGCTTAGGAGTTCGAGACTAGCCTGAGCAAGAGCAAGAGCAAGACCCTGTCTCTAAAAGTAGCTAGGGGTTATGGCAGGCACCTGTAGTCCCAGCTACTCAGGAGGCTGAGGCAAGAGGATCGCTTGAGCCCAATGCTGTGAGCTATGATGTCATAGCACTTTACCAAGGGCAACAAAGTGACACTCTGTCTCAAAAAA
>NW_003852408.1:28444494-28445542 GCF_000181295.1 Otolemur garnettii
TTTTCTTTTTTTTGAGACAGAGTCTCACTTTATTGCCCTTGGTAGAGTGCTATGGCATCACAGCTCACAGTAACCTCCAGCTTTTGGGCTTAGGCAATTCTCTTGCCTCAGCCTCCCGAGTAGCTGGGACTACAGGCACCTGCCACAATGCCCAGATATTTTTTTATTGCAGTTTGGCCAGGGCTGGGTTCCAATCTGCCACCCTCAGTATATGGGGCCAGCGCCCTACTAGCCACAGGCACCACCCAATCACTATTTCATTTTCATCTTCAGCATTTAACAACTAAAATTTTCAATATAAATTCTTATAATTAGAAGGATTACTGACAATTTATAGCTCTGGAGACATCCTAATGGAAACTTAATGCCCAAGAGCTTTATAGTAATAGAAAAATAGTAAGTTTTGCTACTCAGCCATAAAAAAAGATGAAGACTTACATCTTATGTGTTTACCTGGATGGAGTTGAATGACATTCTTCTTAGTAAAGTATTACAAGATTGGAAAAACAAGTATCCAGTGTATTCAATACTAATTTTATTTCATGTGCATGCCCATATGAAAGAAAAACACAAGTATATTCTAGTGACTAGGAGGGGAAAAGGAGAGAAAGAGAAAATGGGAGGAGAGAGGGTGATTGGCAAGTTCTTACCTAATGTGCACAATGTGAGTGTATCAACAACTTATACATTACCTTAGAAACAAAAACAATGTAACCTAAACATTTGTACCCTCATATTAATCTGAACTTTAGAAAGAAAGAAAAATAGTACATTTTGGATCTTAATATAACGCTGAAGGCTTTTCAACAAATCTGAATGTTGGTAAGAATGCAATTTTAAGGTAGAAAGTATCACAGAAGCAAAAAAAAAAAAACAGAGATAATGTAATCAGAAATTGTTTCTTCAAAAAAGAAATAAATATCAAGAAAGCCGGCTTGGTGCCTGTGGCTCAAATGGCTAAGGTGCCAGCCACATCCACCTAACGTGGCGGGTTCGAATCCAGCCCGGGCCTGCCAAATAACAATGACGGCTGCAACCGAAAAATAGC
>NW_003852408.1:28447756-28465464 GCF_000181295.1 Otolemur garnettii
AAAAAAAAAAACAAACCCCAGGTAAAAGCATTTAACCAAAGGGCCTATTTACCAAATTTATTCTTACTCTTTCTGAAACGATGGCGCTGAATGTGGGTAAAACTGGTATTCATTTGGGCTGTGCCTGTGGCTCAAAGGAGTAGGTCGCTGGCCCCATATGCGGGAGGTAGCAGGTTCAAACTCAGCCCCGGCCAAAAACCACAAAACAAACAAAAAACTAGTATTCATTTATTTAAAGTTTTCTGTATTTACATATATAGCACATCCAAATATTGCCTCAGTGCTTATCATGTTGAGATTTGCCACAGTACAGATACAGAGCCAGGTCCAAATGTCCTAGTTTAATGCTGTGTGCAAAAAGTTAGTCTAATAAGTCATTCATTCAAAAAGATCAAACTGACTTTCTTTTTGACTTACCTAGGGAAGGCTTTGTTCTTGAAGAATTTTGATAGAGATGCTAGGTGAAAATTGTCTGCACAAATTTTTGGAACCAAAAATTTGAACACATGATGTAATAACAGAACAGATTATGTCAAAACTGTTCTATTTTTAATAACTTTTAAGGGCAGGTTCCTTTGTCAGTTCAGGCTGATCTCAAACTCCAGAGTTCAGGCAATCTACCTGCCTCAACCTCCTAGAGTACTAGGAATACGGATGTGAGCCACCTCGCCCCTGCTCAATCCATTCTTTTTTTTTTTTTAAATTTTAAAAAAAATTAAAAAAAAAGAAAAAAAAAATTTTATTCAATCCATTCTTTATACTACCAACTGAGTTACTTACCTGTTTTGAAACCCTCATGTTTAAATTCTTCTGTTGGCTTCCAAGATAAATCCCAATTCTCTAAGCACGGAATGCTAGCTCTTCTGTGATAGCTATGTGTGGGGTTCTCTCTCTCTCTCTCCTTCTATTTGGCATCTCAAACCCTATTCATCGAATGTTCTCTCACCTGCCTGAAAAGGCTCTATTCTCAGGCTTCATCGATGCTGTAATGGCTATGAAGGTTCTAGTTCATCTCTCAATTCCTCCTCACATTTTAGATAGTCATGAAAGTTACCTCAAAAGGAGAAATTGCCTCTAATTAAGACTGGATTGGTATCCTACTTACTCCCACAACAGCCTGGGCTTTTGCTTCTATAACACTTATAGTCCATACAGTAATTTTTCACCAAATCTACTGTGAGCAACTTGAGGGCAAGAGGTTTCTCTCATTTCCTAGTACAGTGTTTGCCACATATTAGGTGATCAAAAAATTTTTTTCATGCTTCTTGAAAAAGGGACTTACTGGTCACAATGGAAACTACATCAATCCCCTCACCATTTCTTAATCTATCCTGCACACCTGTCAGTCCAAACTTCTTCACAATGCTTCTATTAAGATCCTTCCTTTCTTGGAAACTTTGGTCTTCATGCTGTCTATGACAGCAGGACCAATCATCTAGCTCAGGCTTTCATAAACTCTACTACATGTACAAATCTACTTGGTCTGCTTTATATCCAGTCCATGTTCTCCCTTATCTCTGGTCACTTCAAATATTCTGCCGTCACTTTTTCCCACTGAAATCCCACCCATTCTTTTAAGACTCTGCTCAGTAATCATTTCCACAGCTGCGTCTTCCTTGACTGTTTTTTTTTTTTTTTTAATCTGGTAGTTTTTGGCCAGGGTCAGGTTTGAACTTGCCACCTCTGGTATATGGGGCCAGTGCCCTACTCCTTTGAGCCACAGGTGCTGCCCAACTCTTTTTTTTTGAGGAAGAGTCTCATTATGTCACCCTCGGTAGAGTGCTGTGACATCACAGCTCACAGCTGTTTCAAACTCTTGGGCTTAAGTGATTCTTTTGCTTCAGGCTCCCAAGTAGCTGGGACTACAGGGGCAGCACTATGCCCAGCTATTTTTTTGTTGCAGTTGTTTAGCTGGCCCAGGCTGGGTTCAAACCCACTATCCTCAGTGCATGTGGCTGGTGATGTAACCACTGTGCTACGGGAGCCGAGCCTTCCTTGAAGAAGGAAGGAACAAACATTGAACATATAGTTTACCATGTATTTGGGCACTTACATTCATCTTGTTTGGATGTAACAATTTCCTGGGTAGGCCTTATGTCCTCCGCAAGATGGCCTATGTTTCTGGAGGGCAGGAATCATATTATGCTTTTTGATATCTCTCAGTATGGCAACAATTCAATTTTGAGAAAAGTAGTAATCTATCAAAATGAAAGCTGCCAAAATTTAGAATTTATCCTTCAATCTGAAAAACACCATAGAACAAAGAGGAAGATTAATCATTAGCTTAAGTTAATCCTTTACAGAGAAGAATATAAACTGGGAATATACATCAGTTAGGTATCTGGTATCTTGTGGTAAGTCATTATTAAAAGGTTGAGCAGGTTATTATAATGTTTTCTTTTTGTTTGTTTTGTTTTTGAGACAGAGTCTCACATTGTCACCCTAGGTAGAGTGCTGTGGTGTCATCGCTCACAGCAACCTCAAACTCTTGGGCTCAAGCAATTCTCTTGCCTTAGCCTCTCAAATAGATGGGACTACAGGCATCTGCCACAATGCCTGGCTATTTTTAGAGATGGTCTCACTCTGGCTCAGGCTGGCATTATTATATTTTTAACAGATTATCACATTTCCTCTAAGGATGTTCAGTTATCATTTTGAATATTACATAGTGGGCTCTGTAGAGAACTGCAAAGATTTCCTGTAACATTATAACAGATCATAAGGTTAGGCCTGCAAGTTAAAACAAACAGGATACCTAAAATCTGTTATCCCTCAAATAAGAATTTAAGGTGACAACAGCACCTATCAGAGTAGGCCATGTTTTTCCGTCCGCAAAAATTCCCTTGGCATCTAGTTAAAAGTGGCTGAACACCTTTTTAAATATTGTCGCCGAAGGACTGACAGAGAATCCTATTCCAGAGCACTTAACTACACATGAAATTAATCTGGAGACAATACTAAGTGCTTTCACAAATTCATACTCCATTTTAAGTAGGCCTAGCCTAGAAATACAAAAGTCTAACCAAAAAGGTTATTTGATGATGTTAAACATAGACACAATATTAGGTCAATCAACTTGGGAGGCTGAGGTGGGCAGATTGCCTCAACTCACAGGTTCAAGACCAGCCTGATCCAGAGCAAGATCTTGTGTCTAAAAAAAAATAGCCCAGCAATGTGGCAGGTGGCTGTAGTCCCAGCTAATTGGGAGGCTGAGGCAAAAGAATCACTTGAGCCCAAGAGTTTGAGGTTGCTGTGAGCTATGACACCATAGCTCTCTACCAAGGGCAACAAAGTGAGACTCTGTCTCAAAAAAAAAAAAAAAATTTAGACCAATTTAAATATCAATGCTTGTTTTGGTACCTTAGAACTTTTTGATACCCTGTTCCATGTATGGTCTTGGTTAGTCTTAACTACTGAATCATTTTTTTTTTTTTTTTGAGACAGTGTCTCACTATGTCGCCCTCAGTAGTAGAGTGCCATGGTGTCACAGCTCATAGCAACCTCAAACTCTTGGGCTTAAGCAATTCTCTTGCCTCAGCCTCCCAAGCAGCACTACAGGTGCCAGCCACATGCCCAGCTATTTTGTTGATGCAGTTGTCATTGTTTAGCTGGCCCGTGCTGGGTTCGAACTGGCCAGTCTCGGTGTATGTGGACAGTTTCGTAACCACTGTGCTATAAGTGCTGACCCTAATGAATCTTTTTTTTTCTTTTGAGACAGAATTTTATTTTGTTGCCCTTGTTAGAGTGCTCTGGCATCACAGCTCATAGCAACCTCAAACTCTTAGGCTTAAGTGATCTCCTTGCATCAGCCTCCTGGGTAACTGGGACTATGGGTGCCCACCACAATGCCTATTTTTTTTTTTTTTTCTTTTTGCAGTCTTGGCCAGGGCTGGGTTTGAACCCGCTACCTCTGGCATATGAGGCTGGCGCTCCACTCCTTTGAGCCACAGGCACCGCCCCATAATACCTATTTTTAGAGACAAGGTCTCGCTGAAAGTCAGGCTTATCTCAAACTCAAGAGCTAAGGCAATCCACCAACTCAGCCTCCCAGAGTACTAGGATGATAGGTGTGAGCCACCCCACCTGGCCCGAATCATTTTAACTTTTATTTATGAGTTTCTTTTGCCATAGACTATAGTCCAAAGCAAAATGAAAACGTGTTACAATATCATGACTTATCAATTCTGTGACTTTATAAAAAATGAATAATTCATATTTCACAGGGTTGCTGTGAGGATTACCAACAATGTATGCAGAATAACTAGCACAACTCCTATATAATAGGAGGCATATAATAGGTGGTCAAAAAGTAGTAAGGATTATTCTAACTTTAGTGGTTTTTTTTTTTTTTTTTTGAGACAGAATCTCACTTTGTTGCCTTGGGTAGAGTGCCACGGCATCATAGCTCACAGCAGTCTCACTCTTGGGCTCAAGTGATCTTCTTGCCTCAGCCTCCTGAGTAGCTGGGACTTTAGGCACCCATCATGACATCTGGCTATTTTTAGAGACAAGGTTTCACTTTTGCTTAGGCTGGTCTTGAACTCCGGAGCTCAGGCGATGTACCCACCTCAGCCCCTGAGAATGTTAGGATTATAGGTGTGAGCCACTGTGCCTGGCCTTAGTTGATTATTTTTTGATGTATCATACTGAATTGTGGAAGTTGTATAACACAGACCATTTACTATTCTAATGCAAAATATCTAAAAATATCATACTGACAATCATAATTTCTGGTGACCCTCATAAAATGAAAAAACACAATTACTATTGTCATTAATATGATCTTTAATAAATGGAATAATGCACCATTTTACAGCAAGCCTATTTTAAACCTAAAGAACTGTCTTAAAATCTCCTTCTCCAATCTCTCTGTATCAATACAATCTTTTTTTTAGGTTTATATATATCAAAGCATTTACTTACACTTACTCATAGAAAACTCTTTAGTGGCTTAATGTCAGCTTTCATAGTGGCATCCATAGATAATACAAAAGAAAAGTGATCTGCTTTATTTTATACTCACACTGATCCATCAAACACAGCTTACACAGCATAGCAAGGTTTCAGACAGCTTATACAAAAGCAAAATAACTGAAATTATCCATAAATTCATATATGATATTCTATCTGCAATGTAAGAGCAAAACACACCAACAAAAGATACCCGTTAACAAGAAAGAGTGTTCTGAGAAGTGCCAATATTTTTTAGCTCTTCTTCTTACAGAAAAGCATCCTCGGAAATGAATACTCTGTAGCATATGTTTCTCCTGCTCATTCAGAAAAAGCATGGCAGCTACATATCTCCACGTTTTAGTCACTACCACACCCTAAAAGTTAGTGTATTTTACAATTATCCATGTATCTTGATTTGAAAAATTATCAACAGAAAACTAAGGATGATTCCAGCTTACATAAACATTTACACAATATAATCTTTATAGAAACAAAATGACAAGGCATACAAAAATTGCTTAAATAAATAAATGTGGCCAGAAAGAAGAAAGCCACAGAAGTCAAGCAAGTCAATGTTAAACTGGTACCCTATTTATTTTTGAACTGCATCTTTAACTAATTTAGTTTTCTTATTGTTGAACTTCTTTAAAAATATGATTCCCTTATATACTTAAAAGGACTGGTAATAAGGTGAAGAGCTTGAGACAAGAGATGGGTTACAAATAACGTCTTGGGATTTTAAGTAACAGTTTAGAGTTTGAACTTGCCTGATTTAAAGAAAAATTTTGTTTGGATCTAATAATGTGATAAATAGGTTCCCATAGGTTATTTCCATAGGTTACTTGTAACACTAAAACCATCTTCTCAAAACCATACAAGGTTACTAAAGTCATAATTAACGCCATAAACTCATTAGTTCACTCTTAGAAAAAAATTCTATAATGTTTAATTACTTATTTAAAAGTTTTATATCAATGAAATTAGTTTACTAAGTTCTCTTCCTCAAAAATAAAACAAAATGAAATAATTTGTCCCATATCATATATAGCTACCTGACCAAAGTACAAAAATGTAAAACATTTTAATTCAATGCTTCAACTTTAAGGCCTAAATTTGCGGCAACATGTAGCCAATAGTTGAGTCATTCCCTCTATTCAGTAATTAAGAACTGGGCAAGTTTTTACAATTAATGAAATTTGATATTAAGTCTATGTGAATTAAGTCAAATAAGATGAAACTGTGAACGAACTGTGCAACACTTCAAATACTCAACTGGATCTAACTGCTTGTTTGCTACCAATTGAACTTTTTCAATGTACAAATGGATGAAAGGGACCCTGAGTTTTTACGTAATAGTGTGTCTATAGAATAAGTCTAAAGCATGAAGATGTACCTGAAACCTAGAAGTATAAATAAAATGAGTAAGATCTAAGTTGCTGTTTAAAAATGAAAAAAGTCAAGTTGTTTCAAATACACCAATTTGCTTAAAAATTCAGTCATAAACTGGACACCCTAATCATGTGATTTAGTTTTAAAGATTCCTTTTCTCTTACTCAGATTTTAATCTGGATTTCAAGTTAAGTTTTAAAAATGAATGTGTATGTTCACAATGTTTAACAGTAACACTACAAACATCATAGTAATTGCAGAATTGACATTTTTAAGATACAATAGGTTTATTTGGGGCATAATTTTAATATATCCCATAAATTCTTTGAATTATTTAATTTCAAGTGTATCTGCCATAAGATAAATTTCTAATATTTTATATGCACATTCAACTTTAATCAGTCACTTAAATGAAAGTTGTTATAGTTAAGTCTATGTGGCAAAATAGTAAGTATTTCAAAAGTGGTCTACAAAAATGGTCATAGATAATGCCAGATTAATGTAGGGGTTGCTTTTGAAAGTTAATCTTGCATTTAGTATTTAATATAATATTTGACACAAATATATAAAATCTTGTGGTTCAATTATAATACCAAGTTTGCTGCAATATAGGTTAAAAATTTTAATGGCAAAATGATATACAGTTCTCATGCATGGCTTTTTAGTCATAACCGGAATATAAAATCACTAAACTCCACAATTTAATAGCAAATATTAGATAATACAAAAATTAAGTGCTGATTTGATGGTCGTCTGATGGTTAAATCCATTGTCAAATGGTAACATCTTAATTCTATCAAATTATTGAACTATTACTTAAATTAAGTAATGAATTTGAATATAGCATAAAATATAATTTTGTGTTCTTAATTATAAATAAAGTCATTAAAACTGGTTGAGAAGAAAAAGCTAAAGGAACTAAAGCAATTTTGTCTTTAAGAACTTAGAATTGAGAAACCTGAAACATATTGAATACCAGTGTTATGGAAGATGAATAACTGCTCTTTTTTCCCCATTGGCTAGGAGAAATGGATTTAAAATGAAACAGGAGGGAAATGGAATAGATATGAAGAAAACTTTTCTGACACGGAAGACTTCAAGTCAGATAATGGAGGAATAGAGTAAGTCAGACATGAACTATGAGGTGGTTTAAGGTTAAGTAATGGGTATGTGCACTGAAATGACCTGTGATTTCCTCTTTCCTTATATGTTAATCTGGAAACTTGTAGAAAAAGCATTCTTCTGAAAACTTCTGTGTAACTACCTCAATGATTTGTCAGATTTATGTAATCAAGGGATATATATAGTAGGGGATCATGCAAGGTAGTTTTGGGTAAAGTTTGCATAGTTCACAATCTAAAGGTTAGAACATAATTTAGCTGCTGAAGAATAAACTACTAGTAAACAGAATGAATGTTTACAAACATCTCAGTCTGAAAATGTCTCCTAGAGTGTATGTGGGAAAGTTAACACAATTTCTCAAACGACTTGTCTAGATAATCGATAAACATGTGTACAAATTCTAACTTTAAAGAGTTAGCTGAGAGATAAAGTAATAAATACAGCAATCTGTGAATAGTTTAATAAACTACATATAACTGGTAGTAAGTTCAACATTAATTTTAAAATGCCGTATAGAAATATAATGTAATCTCAAATCTAGGGGTTAATAGCCTCTGATAAAATATTTATGTCCATAAATATGAAAAAAGAAACAAAAATTTATTGAATATTTTTTCATTTTAAAGAACTTTGAAGAGAAATTTATAGACACTGGAAATTTCAGTATAATAGCTGCAGCCTACCAGGTATTCCATTTGGCCACAGAAGCCAAATTTGAAAATATTTCAAATAATTAAATTTTCACTAGATTTCTTCACTAAATTTTGTGATAATTACCACTCAAATACATACTTGTTTTTTTCCTTTCTATTTACTTTCATATTTGCACCCAAATATATATTTTCTGAAACAAGTGCACACAGGTAAGGAAGTCACACTAAACTGTTTTATAAAAGGGACGTTACCCTTCCATCCTTCCTACATACTTACTCAATTAGTTCTCTGGATTAGCAAATTTTCTAAAGTCACTAAAAGCAGAAATCTTGAAGATGGAGTCAAAGGATTGATAAGACTGAAATTCTGTTAGATTAATTCTTCCATGGAATTAATTAGGATTCCATTCCTAAATATGGAATCAATTTAGGAAAATTTCTATTCCCAAAAGCTACCTTCACTTTTTCCTTAAAATTTACCTTTAGTTCTACAATATGAGAATGTTAGGAATGATGTAAAATGATTTTAAGATTCATGATACAGATGTAGGATTGAATTTTGTCTTGAATTAGTAATTATTTCTCAAGCAACAATCAGTATAGACATACCTACACATCTTATGTTTGCCTAACTTCTTAATTCATTAAGGTATCCGATTTATATAATGACTGAATTTTTTACAAAACATCAGCACATTACACATCCTGTCATACAGCATGTAGGCAGTGTGGTGTGGATGAAAGAGATGTGGAGAGAGGCAAACCCAGGCTAAAATCCCAACTTTTGTCTATTACTAGATGTGAACCTTGGGAAAATTATTATATTTAGTTTGTCTTAGCTTCAGTTTTCTCATCTGTAAAATGGAAATAGTAAATATGGTTGCTCTGAGGATTAAAATAGTCTATATATATCCCAGCATTCAGTACGTGCCTTTCCAAAACTTCTTATAATGACAATAGTGTTTTATTTCCAATTACAGCATAGATTTAAAAACCTTTTAAAAATTAAATCATTTTTGTCTAAACAAAACTCAGATCAAGTTTTTTCAATGACCTAATTCTGATATATAATTAGGATTTTATTAAGGGAACTAATATTAGACTTTGATTACCTACTATGATACTTTTAAGGTTATATCACTATCTGATGGAATGTATTTTAATATTTTTTAATCGAATAGCCTTTTACTAAAAAGAAATCAAACAGTTTGCTACTGTCAAATTTGTGTTAACATTTAAATATCAGCTATAAGAAACAATAGCAGATGAGTAAAGTAATTAACTCATTTAAAGTGATTTCTCTTGCTTATATATTACAATCAGATTCTAAAAGTCTGATGTGCAATTTAATTTCAACTTTATTAAACTGATCTATTAAAACAATTTTTATCTTTCTTACTTTTGCAAACAAGAGTCTACTAAGCAAAGCCAGGGAAAGGAAATTATTTGTCTTAAACATGCTTGAATGAAATAGGAAACTATACAGAGTTCTTCTAATCTGGAACATTAATATTTTCGAGGAGTTTATTATTAAACATCAAAAAATGTTGGAAAACTTGAAATCAACTGGCCCAAATACAAAGTACAGCAGAACATAAGATAACTCTCTTCTTCTGGCAGGAAAAGATCAGTTAGAATTCAAATAATCATTTATCCTTAATGCCTCAAATTGGAGAAGGAATATAATTTATTTTGACTCAAAGTTGTCCTAAAGGCCAGGCATGGTGACTCATGCCTGTAATCCTCACTTTGGGAGGCTGAGGCAGGAGGATCCCTTGAGCTCAGGAGTTTTAGACCAACTTGAGTAAGAGTGAGAGCCTGCCTCTACTAAAAACAGAAAAAAATAGCTGGGCATCATGGCCGGTGCCCGTAGTCCCAGCTACTCAGGTGGCTGAGGCAGGATTGCTTGAACCCAGGAGTCTGAGGTTACTGTGAGCTAGGCTGATGTCACAGCATTCTTGCCTAGGCAACAGGGTGAGATGCAGTCTCAAAAAAAAAAAAAAAATGTCCTACAAATGTTTGAAAAGAATATCCTGAAATACATCTGAAAGATATTTAAGGCAAGACAACTAAGTGAAAATGTACTGGGAATGATAGAAACAATTTTTTGGTAGATAGAAATAACTACAGGCCAGGTGCAGTGGCTAACACCTGTAATCCCAGCACTTTGGAGGCCAAGGTGGAAGGATCATTTAAACCCAGGAGCTGGAGGCTGCAGTGAGTTATGATCATGCCACTATTTCTAGCCTGGGCAACAAAGCAAGATCTCAAAAAACAAACACACAAAAACTGTGAAAAAAATTAAATGCTAGAAAACTGAAAATTCTGTTATGGGTTTGAATTAAGAGAAGGACCAATAAAAAATAAAAGGCAGAAATCCTGGAAACTTGTAAGATAATCACAACTATGTTTAGCAATCCAGCTGAATAAATGATATGCGCATTAACATGTAACTCATATAAGATCACAGCACATGGCAAACAAGATAAGGCTTATATATAAGTAAGTCACATGTATTTTGGATAGTAAATTGGGAAATTTAGGCTGACTATAGGTAGAAGAATATATGAGTGAGAATATATTGTTCAGGAGCTAAACACCTAAATCAGGAATTCTGGGATTTGTATTTTCCCCTTAACTTTTTAATCCCCAGAAATATCTTAGAACTTAATTAGATAATGTCTATTAATTTAAGCACTCTCAACATCTGAAAAAAATTAATGCAAGTGAGATCATAATTGTTTGCAAACTAACAGAAAATAATTTATGTTTAGGGAAAAAAATCCCATATTTGACAGAAATTGCTTAATTTTTTAAAATTCTAAAAAATAATCTTTAGATTATTAGTAGTGAAAAAAGCAAAGGAAGCTTTAAAAATATGATTTCAAGACATGTAACCACTAAAAGGTATACTCTAATATAATGAAAATAATAAATGCTGCTCACATATCAAAGATCATGTGAAAAAGTGGCAAAAGGAAAAATTATGAAAATAGGATTAGCAAAGAAACAATTTTGAAAAGAGAGAGATTAAATTTGAGTCTGCTCAAAAAAGGTAGGTTTGGCAGCAATCCCTCCTTCCATAGTGATTTGGCATGCCAGTTGAATTTTTCCACACAGTGTTTTAGGTCATAGGAAGAGGAATCATTGTCAGATAAAGTTGCCAGGCTTGGCTTGGGAAAGGTAAAAAGATACTACAGGTTTAAAACTATGAATTACTTTTGAAGTTACAATAAATAACTTCAATAAATAATAAATTTGAGTTAAAGATAGCCTATTCAGAGACCAAAGGCTATAATACTATATTGTCTTAACCATCTACCTACTTGGAAATCCCATGTAGATATAGCTCTGTAAGTTTTCTGACACAAGTGTATTTCTTAAATAAATGGATATGGAAATAAAATAAAATGGGAAAAATCTATATTTGATTCCTATATTTTGTTCTATTCTCTCTTATGAACTTCCAAAACTAGAACCAATTATGTTTATTAAAATGCCTGGAAGGAAATGTTTAGGATTTGGAAGGTTAAAAGAAATGGCATTTCAAATTAGGTTTTGGTAGTTCTTTCTTTAGAGCCCTTTGTTTCTGCATTCTCCATAAGAAGAGAGAAAGTAAGAAATCAGGTAGCTGTTTTCTCCTGTGCAAAATTCACTGTCATAGAACTGACCTACAAAAAGTATGGGAGATAGGGGAGAAAAATATTGATATGGAAGAATGTGTGCCCTGTTAGGAAGAGAGCTTTTACAAGAAAGCTTATTTGTGGCCTATAGACTATTGCACATTCAAACAAAACACAACAGACAAGAATGTCCACCAGATAATATGCTTAGGAACATATCAACATATAAACTAACTTGTGCCCAGAAATAAAACATGGATACCAGACACCACTGCAGTCAAACCTGTCGTAATTTGCTTCTGTTTTAATGACCTTTAGAAACTGGTCCAAACTGATTATCAGCAATACATTGTTTTTGCGTTTTTTTCTTAAAAAAATATTTTGAGACCACTTTTTTGATACACACACATATAATTCTGTGGTCATAACAGACAAATATAACTTTAGCAAGACTAAACAAAAGTGCAAAACTTAAAAAACAAAATTAAAAAATATGGAAGCATAAGCTAAATTTTTCTGCATAGCTGAAATCTATTTAAAGCAAGTCCTTGTTACAGGGGTGGGAGGGGGTGCTGACAAGAGGATAAAGCAGTTTTTTTAAATGTCTTCTGCATGTTTAAATGATGCAAAAAAATAATTTCACTCCATAGGCTTCACAGACAGTTCATTCCCATATCTTTAGACACCATGGTTGTGGCAGTGCCTCCTTCTGCAAGGTAAACAGCAGTGCTGGATTTGGAATGAACTGCCCTGTCACTGCCATTGTTGTTGACCTCACAGTCCAGTGGTTCAGTGGAGATGACCCAGGTAGAGGGGCGCCACCGCTTAAGAGAGTAGGGAGTTTTCACACGTTTCTTGATCTTTTCACCTGATCCTGATTTGCCATCTTGTATTGACTCGCCTACTGAAAATAAAAGTACAGAAAAATGAACCATATGAAGAAACTATTAAAAAGTGAAGTATTAGGGTTGTAACTCAAGAGAAAGTTAAACTAATATATATGGAGGGCACTAATAGACATTTCTTGATTCATGATGCCAAGCAATCTTTTTCTAGGCAAAGCTTAACCAACTTACTTTTGAGGCTCTTTTAAGTTAAATGTTTTAAAAATTGACTGAATTATTCTCCATGACAAGGAAAAAATATAGATAAAAACCACAAAAAATAAAAACAGGAGAAAATTCAAAGTTCTCAGACATTCTCTCCAATATTTTGGTTTTGATAGAGATGCTAATTTAGTAAAAAGCGCTTAATCGTTCTAATTA
Organism: Otolemur garnettii; assembly: GCF_000181295.1. Lineage (NCBI taxonomy): Eukaryota > Metazoa > Chordata > Mammalia > Primates > Galagidae > Otolemur > Otolemur garnettii. The sequence goes on from NW_003852408.1 coordinate 28,460,762, forward strand.
GTGCTCAAATGGATCAAATTTTGACAGTACCTGGAATACAGTATTTTTCTGAAGAATGACAGAAATACCAGAACATACATTTTCTATTAATTCCCTCTTCCAAAACCTGATACAGAGCCTTACAAGACAGAGCCCTTTCAACTGGTTTATGATATAAGCCATTCAAGCAATGGGCTAGATTTTACTGATTGTTTTCTGAGACCTGTATTCTCCTTCAGTCAGCCCATTTTGTAGTCCTTGACAATCACAAAACATAACTTTTCCCCCCAAATGCTTTAATATAAAAGAGAAATCATATTGAACAATAACTGTTACAGATTTTGGTGAGTTCTCCTTGTTTTGCGTTGGAATTCCTTTAGGGCAAGAAACCAAATATCAATTCAAGTTATTTGTTTAAGATGCTATGGGGCTCATAGTATAATACTATAGGTATCCTGAGAGACTCATGCAACCCATAACTCTTTTTTGTTTGTTTTTTAGAAACAAGGTCTATCTCTGTTGCCCAGGCTAGAGTACAGTGGCATAATCATAGCTCACTACAGTCTCAAACTCCTGGGATTAAGTGTTCCTCCTGTCTCAGCCTCTCAAATAGCTGGGACTACAGGCATAAACCTATGCCTATGAAAATTTGACCATACCTGGCTCATTTAAAAAAATTTTCTGTAGGCTCAGAGCTGTATCCAGCCTGGGCCCGCCAAACAACAATGATGGCTGCAACTAAAAAAATAGCCGGGGGTTGTGGTGGGCGCCTGTGGTCCCAGCTACTTGAGAAGCTGAGGCAGGAGACTCACTTGAGCCCAGGAGTTGGAGGTTGCTGTGAGCTGTGATGCCACCGCACTCCACCGAGGGGGACAGCTTGAGGCTCTGTCTCAAAAAAAAATTTTTTTTCTGTAGAAGCTTGGCACCTGTAGCTCAGTGAGTAGGGCGCTGGCCACATACACTGAAGCTGGTGGATTTGAGCCTGGCCTGGGCCTGCTAAACAACAATGACAACTGCAACCAAAAAATAGCCAGGTTTTGTAGCAGGCGCTTGTAGTCCTATCTCCTTGGTTGGCTCAGGCAAAAGAATCACGTAAGCCCAAGAGTTGGAGGTTGCTGTGAACTGTGACACCATAGCACTCTACTGAGGGTGACATAGTAAGACCCTGTCTCAAAAACAAACAAAAAAAATATTTTTGTAGGGACATGAGTCTTGCTATCCTGTTCAGAATGGTCTCAAATTGCTAGCTTCTAGTGACTCTCCTGCCTCGACCTCTTAAAGTCCTGGGATTGTAGGCATCAGCCACTGCACCTAGCCTTTGACACATAGCTCTTGAAAAAGATATGAGAGAATGAGAACAACTTCAAAGTTTCTTTCTTTCTTTTTTTTTTTGAAACAGAGTCTCAAGCTGTTGCCCTGGGTAGAGTACTGTGGCATCATAGCTCACAGCAACCTCCAACTCCTGGGCTCAAGCGATTCTCCTGCCTCCACCTCCCAAGTAGCTGGGACTACAGGCACCCGTCACAATGCTCGGCTAGTTTTTGGTTGCAGCTGTCATTGTTGTTTGGCGGGCCCCAGCTGGATACAGCTCCGGTGTATGTGCCTAGAGCCTTAGCTGCTTGAGCCACAGGTGCCAAGCCAACTTCAAAGCTTCTTTACAGTAACTTTTCTGAAATTTCTGTGGATTTTTATTAAGGTTAATCTGATAAAATCTAAATATACATACAGTAAATATTAACATGGACAATGAACTGTTTAAAGAGTCATACTGACAAAATTACTTAGAGTTCTTAAATTGGTGATATTTACTTAATCTCAATTGTTTATAGCAAATATGTGAGTTGCATTAGAAAGCAGCAGCCATATAAATCACATATTAAATTGGTAATTATTCTAACTATTGTGATGCTATTATCAATGACAAAAATCATTATTTTTTTCTTTATAATAGTCTAGTTTTGAGGCCCAATTAAATGGCTTATATTTTTTCCAGATATGTAAAGGTAAGTAATCACTAGTTGAAAGGTAATCTGTTCTAAGTACTTATTTAAATAGTCCCAAAAGACACATAGGAGAAATTACATGATCTCTACACTTACTCTGCATACTGCTGCCATCCAGGACATTTGTGGCTGACAGATCCAGAGAATTAGGCCTCTGTGCTCTTCTGGGCTTTGATGGCCCAGGATCTGCTACTGTGCTTGGAATACCCTGTGTAAGAACATCTTGTTCTGAACATGGATTGCTGTTGTTGTTATTGGAATTAGTTCGGCCACCTTCTAGTGGCCGTTCCCTCCTGTCCACAAGACGATCTAGAACACCTTCATCATGGCCAGCCTGCTGCTCTCGTCTCAGTAAAGGTTCATGCTCATCAGGACTAGAATTAATATTCAGCCGGGTGTCCTCACCAATAAATTGATTCTGTAGCATTTCTTGGGTCCTATGTGCCACTATGTTGGTTGTCTGGCCAGATGGTACTGTCCCATTGGCATATTGGGCTGTGGCAGCATGAGAGTTAACACTGTGATTTCTACCTGCCACACCATTCATGGTGACTGTCACCACATGAGGTTCTGCTGCATTGATTGTATTCATTTTGGCAACTCCAGTTTCTACTTGTTTCAAGTTTGATTTGTGCTTGCTGCCAAATTTTAGCCGGGGCTCCTTTGTTGAATTTTTGGTGTTCAAAGGCAAACTAGTAGGTCTCTTAGGAAGGTTCTGTTGCTTGGGGAGAGGATAGATCTGAGTAGGCAGAACATCAGGAATTAAACATGCTTGGCCATTTGCAGCCTGTGTGAAGTCCTGCTGTCCAGTCACTTCTACTGCAAGCTTTATGAGTGGGTAAAGTAAGCTAGAACTGGTACTGCTCAGTGGGTCTGGCCCACTAAACTGTTTAAGAGAATGCTCCATGAGATTCTCATCTGAGCTCTCCTTGAGGTTCTTATCAACTTCTTTTGGGTCTAACTTGTTAGTCTCTAAGTCTTCTTCTGTCAGCTGTAAGCAGACAGGGGTTGGCCCAATTGACTGTGCAACATTTGTGGCATGCAGATTTGTTTCATCTGGGTATGGCATCTCAGATATAGTGGTCATGCCAGTACTTGGAGTGAGGCCAGTGGTGTTTGTGGTTGTTGTGTTGGTGGACAGGCTGGTGACACTCGTTTCAGGGCTAGGGATTCGAGCTTGTGCTTGCTGACGTTCATAATTAATTGAGTTTCGGTTCTTTTCCCCTATTGTCAAAGGTGTGCTAGACATTGAATGCTCAGAGGAAATATTCTTCACAATGCTGTCAGTGTGATGAATAGAGTCTTCGATATATGAGGAGGAAGAATAATCTGGATAAGGACCAATTTTTGGCACACGCCTATTATGTGAAAGGTTGCTTAAAGAAAAAAAAAAGTGTCACATTGAGAATGCACATTTATGACAAACAGTCTCTTCAAGTTAACACTTCTGATTTTAAGTCTAAGTTGCTTTTCATTTTATTCCTAACCCATAATACTTTAGAAGTTACTTAAAAAGCCTAATCGAATAATCAAGTGTCAATTAATAACCTGATAAATGTTAGTTTTATATGAATTAAGCCTACTGAAAATTCTATGTGGATCTAGATAAGATCTTAATAAATGTGCATTATTTTCATTTACAAGAGTTAATTTAAAAATCTCCCCTACAGTTTTATAACATCAAATTTATCTGTATCAAATGTCTACTCATACAAGCAGTTATTACATTAAGTGAGAGGAAGAACCATGACATGTTTCTTTTGTACTGCATAACTGTAAATACATAGTTCCTACTCAACAAATACATTATCAATTAAGTTGCAATGGCCAGATGGTAAAAAGAATATATGTTATGTTGTTCCAAATTAGCTCCAGTAAGAGGCACAGTCTAGCAATGAAACCTATTTTTCTGGAGTAGGCTGAGCCATATCAGTGAAAATCCTTTAGCCCGTGGTATAAGAAAGAATGTAATATTCAGATAAAGGATCAAAGATTCAGAACTGCTCTCCAGTTACCATGGGTTCTTCAGTTATTGTCACCTCTTGGGAGAAATGGTTCTTGACTATCACCTCATAATATATTTATATTATTTTAAATCTGACTAAATAAAAACCAGTAATAGCTTATACAAAATAACAAATCAAGATATAAACACTGGGAACATTAATAGATACATGAGTTACAGGAGAGAAGCAGCAGCCAAAGGAAGAGGTTGCCTTTTATAATGAAGACAGATGAGGTAATGCCAGGAGGGGAAGAATTAAAACTATTAAACAGGGCCAGGTGTGGTAGTTCACTATAATTCTGGCACTCTGGGAGGCCGAGGCTGGTGGATTGCTTGACCTCATGAGTTCAAGTTAGAAACCAGCCTGAGCAAGAGAGAGACCCTGTCTCTTAAAAAAAAAAAAAAGCTGGGCATTTGTGGTGGGTGCCTGTAGTCCCAGCTACCTGGAGGCCAAGGCAAGAGGATCTCTTGAGCACAAGAGTTTGAAGTTCCTGTGAGCTATGATGTCACAGCTCTCTACTGGGGGCAAGAATGTGAGGCTCTGTCTCAAAAAAGAAAATAAAACAACTGTTAAATAGCACATGAAAAGAAAGCTAAGGAGGCATAGAGGGTAAGAGCAAAAAAAAAAATGAAACTTAGAGTGAGAATGACTGTAGGATGAACCATACTTAAGGGCAAAATTTAGTATAGATTTTTTTTTTTTTTTTTTTTTTTTT
>NW_003852408.1:28465998-28477414 GCF_000181295.1 Otolemur garnettii
GTCCCAGCTACTTGGGAGGCTGAGGCAGGAGACTCGCTTGAGCCCAGGAGTTGGAGGTTGCTGTGAGCTGTGATGCCATGGCATTCTACCCAGGGAGATAGCTTGAGGCTCTGTCTCAAAACAAAACAAAACAAAACAAAACAGAGTCTTGCTCTGTCATCCATGTTACAATGCAGTGGTGTCATCAGAGCTCACTGCAACCTCTAACACCTAGGCTCAAGTGATTCTCCTGCCATAGCTACCCTAGTAGCTGGGACTACGGGCATGGGCCACTATGCCTGGCTAATTTTCTAATGGAGTCTTGCTCTTGCTCAGGCTTGTCTTGAACTCCCGACCTCAAGAGATTCCACCCTGGCCTCCTAGAGTACTAGGATTACAGACAGAAGCCACCATGCCTGGCTTTTAGCTCTTTTGGGAAAGCTATAAATAGGACATAAAAAATACAGAGATAAGGGAAGATGAAAGCAGAAGACTGTCATCAGGTCTTATATAAAGAAAGAAAATTTATAGAGTTGTGAGGCTCTATCTTCCTCAACCTGCTGATGTGTAAGGTATTCAGATATTCAGAGTTTATATCTGAAGCTAATTCAACCTACCAATTTCTGAAACATAGTTCATAGTATAAATTGCTCTTAGAAATTAGAAGAATATAAAATGACAAAGAAAATGGTTTAAGAATCAAGTGCATTTTTATCTTAAATTTTTTTGGTAACACTTTCCTAGATGCTTTTCTGAAAATTTTAAACATGTATTAGATAAAGTACCAAATTCATAGTGAGGCTTTTCTTCCCCAAACATGGAAAAAAGAAATATAGACGTATTTTTTTCTGAATTTGTAGGCACTTTTAAAAAGTCTTTTAATTTAAAATGCAAAATCGTAGTTCTGGGTAGCGCCTGTGGCTCAAAGGAGTAGGGCGCCAACCCCATATGCCGGAAGTGGTGGGTTCAAACCCAGCCCTGTCCAAAAAAAAAAAAATCATATTTATAACAAATAAAATGTCTTATAAAATAATGTTTATGATGTAACAGAAAGACCTTTGAATTGCATCCATGTAAATGTAGTAGCAGTGTATTCTATAAGAAATAGCATTGGATAGGAAGTGTGGAAACCTTAGCACTAGTAAATTGGTGGTTAGATACATGGTTCCACTTACATTAAAAAAATAAAATAAAAGCAGGGTAAGAAGGAATAATAATAACAAAGGATAAATCAAACAATATATGTAGAAGGGCTCACAAACTTTTGGAACCATGAAAATGTTTTGCCTTTATCAAGGAGTACTAATAGAGAAAGACTAATCTTCTTTACTATACTTTTAGATACAAAGAACACAGACTCCATCTTGCATTCATACCAAAAAAAATTTTCAGTAGAAGAATGGGAATACTGAAGAAAAAATTACAACTTTAGATCACATTAGTTAATCATTGTATCATTAGGCTAGTTTAATAATTTTTATTTCTTATTCTTTGTTTGGTCTCACTTTCTAATGCTAACTGAGAGATGACAAACCCCTCAGTATCTTACCGTTCATTCTGCATAGCAGTAGACATTGGATTGACTGTTGGGCTCACAGATTTGTTTCTTTCCCATATCATCATAAGTTCAGCCATCCTCTCCTCAGCACACTGTGCAGTAAGCCGAGCTTCTGCATCCTGATCCCAGCAGTCTTCGATTGTCTCCTTGAGTGATCTCACTGCCTGTAATGCAAGTACATATCAAACAGTGTGTCTTTAAAAAAAACAATGAATTAAGCTTTTTAGTTTACAACATGAGCAAAAAGAAAAATCAGTTTTCTTTAACAAGTATTTTACATAGCTATAATAACAGATCTTACAACTCAAGGATTTGTAAAGGATCACATTCTCAAAAGGTAAGAAGGAAGGAAACAAGCAAGATTTAACTTAACATCTTGAAGGATTATCAGTAGAGTAAGGAACTGTAATAAGTGACACATGTTTTTTCAAGGTCATAGGTTTATGCCATTGTTGTTCATTTACATATAGCCTTATTATTTCAGTTGCTAATTCCACTTCAAAAATAAGTTTGAGTTTAATGGAATTCTGGGTATTTGGCTCTCTTCTATCTCTAAGTGAGCTTTTTCTCCTTTACCCCTAGTTAAGAGTGCTTCATTACAACCTTAAAACTTTTAAAATAGTTCTAATAGTAGTATCAAAAATAGTCCCATCTTGTAGTATTCCTATATGCCAACAATGAACAATAACCTCCTTTTGGGGGAAAGCTAATTTTAACTACCTTTTGAAGAATAGACTCTAGATACTTTGGTAGACTGTTATCCAGAATCTCTTCAGACTTGTTTTTCAATTTGTTTTTATGAAGCTTCAATCTTTTCTCCTGCTCTGATATTTATACTTCCTGTACCTTTAAAACATTTACTTTCAAAAAGATAGTTTCAGGATCTGGTTGCCAGATTTAGCAAATAAAAATATAGGACACTCATTTAAACATGAATTTCAGATAAATAATGAGAATAAAATTTTTTTTTTTTTGCAGTTTCTGGCTGGGGCTGGGTTTGAACCCGCCACTTCTGGCACATGGGGCTGGCACCCTACTCCTTTGAGCCACAGGCATCGCCCACAATAATAAGTTTTTAAGTATATCCCACACAATACTTAATATGGGTATTTTATCTGAAAAGCCTATTTTATGCTAAAAATCCTTGATATAATATTGGTAACAGTTTGTTTCCTAATAATTTGTATTCCGCAACAAACATCTGAACTTTGAACCTGCTAGAAATTTAATAATGTTTTTTCTGGGCATATGCTATCTGCATACCTGCACCATGGTCCTCTTTGGGGAATAAAGGTTTTGAAAAGCTTCCACTGGGCCAGACATGGTGGCTCCCACCTGTAATCCTAGCTTGGGAGGCTGAGGCAGGTGGATTGCCTGGCCTCACAGGTTTGAGACAAGCCTAAGCTAGAGCGAGACTTTATCTCTAAAAATAGCCAGATGTTGTGGTGGGCACCTATATAGTCCCAGATACTTCAGAGGCTGAGGCAAGAGAATCTCTTAAGCCTAGAGTTTAATTAAGGTTGCTATGAGCTATGACAACATGGAGCTCTACCAAGGGTGACAAAGTGAGACTCTGTCTCAAAAAAAGAAAAGAAAAAAGAAAAAACCTTTCACATATGACTGGAGAAGCTAAAAAGTCTTGCATGTGTACAGGGCAGGATGCATGTTTAGAAAAGGCCCAGAAAGACTATAGTTTTCATAACTGGGTGATCTCTAGGCTCAGTGCTAACAGGAAGTTGAAGCCAAGGCAGAGTTGTAAAAGACCTGGAAAAGTGATAAAGGAAGCCCCAACATAAAGCCAATCTACAAAGACCTGAAGAGTATTTTTTTGGGGGGGGAGAGGGGCTTTATTTTTTTCTTTTTGACCATCATGATATTCAAAATTGTGTAGTTCTAAACAAAAAAAATCACAAGCATACAAAGAAACAAGAAAATATGACCCATTTATAGGAAAAAAAATAAATTAATAGAAACTGTCTCTGAGGAGTACAGACACTGGAATTACTAGAAAAAGATTTTAATTGGACCATCTCAAACATGTTCAAAAAATTAAGAAACTATGGACAAAGAACTAAAGGACACCAGGAAAACAATGTCTTAATAAATGGAAAATAGCAATAAATAGGCAGAAACTATTAAAAGAGACCAAAAAGATACTTGAGAGCTGAAAAGTACAAAAACTGAAATTAAATATTTACTAGAGCAGTTCCACAGCAGGTAAGAGCAGAGAGAATAAAAAATCAGTAAACTTGAAGATACAGAAAATAAAATAATCCAGAATGAGGAGCAGAAATTAAAAGAATACAAGAAAAAAATGAACAGAGCCTAAAAGACTTGTGAGACATTATCTGCCACACCAAATACACATAATGGGAGTTCAAGAAGGGGAAGAGAAAGAAAGAGGTAGAAAGAATATTTGAAGACATATCCATATTTGATAAAAGAAATCAATCTACACATCCAATAAGCTTGATGAACTTTTAAATAGGATGAACTCATAGTGTTCTACACTGAGACACATTATAATCAAATTGTCAAAAGCCAAAGATGGAGACTTGACAGCTAGAAAGAAAAGACTTGAAATATATATGGGATCCTCAATAAGATTAACAGCCAATTTCTTGCCAGAAACCAAGGAAGTCCCAGGAAATGGTATAACATAAAGTGCAGAGGGGAAAAAAAACCCACCCAAACTGTAAATGAAGAATTTTTTTTTTAAAGATGGAGTCTTACTTTGCTCAAGCTGGTCTTGAACTCTGGAGCTAAGCTATCCTCCCACCTCAGTCTCCCAGTTCTAGGATTATAGGTATGTGATATATATACAGCATAGCTAATGTGTCCAGAAAAACCAAGAATTCTATATCAAGGAAAATTATCCTTAAATAGTGAAGGAAAAATTAAGACATTTCCATTAAATAAAAGCCGAGGAGTTCACTGCTAATAGATTAGCCCTATAAGAAATGCTAAAGGAAGTCCTTCAGGCTGAAGTGAAAGGACACTAGACAATAACTAGAAGTCAAAAGTCTACTTAAACAACTACAAAAACCAGTGTTAGTGTATTTTGGGTTTGTAAGTCCTTTTTCGTATATGACTGAAAAGATAAATTTATAAAATAATAACTATAAATTTATATTAATAAGACTAAGTAGTAAGATGTTAATCTTCTTAAATTCATTTATAGATTTAATATCATTTCATGAAAAATTCCAGCAAGATTTTCTGTAGAAACTGGGAAGGTGATTCTAAAATTTATTATGCCAGCCTGAGCAAGAGTGATACCCTGTTTTTAAAAATAGCTGATTTTGGGGGCAGGTGCCTGTAGTCCCAGCTACTTAGGAAGTTGAAGCAGGATTGCTTGAGCCCGAGAGTTTGATGTTGCTGTGAGCTATGACACCACCGTACTCTACCCAGGATGACGAAGTGAGACTCTGTCTCAAAAAAAAACAAAAGCCAAAAACCAAGTCATTACGGAAATGCAAAAAAAAAAAAAGCAAAATATGACAAGTAAAGAGTATTACTAATATTACCAGATTTCAAGACACACTATAATGCTAAAGTAATCAAGATTGTGATATTGGCATTGAGACAGACATATAAATCAATGGAACAGAATATAAAGTCCAGAAATAGACCCACAAATATATGAAGACTCAATATTTGATGGAAGTGCAAAGGCAATTCAGTGGAGAGAGTCCTTAAAACGAACGATGCCAAAAAATTGTATATCCATATGCAAAAAAGAATGCTGATACATAACTTGACATACATTAAAAATAATCCTCAAAATGGATATAAACCTATACAATTTCTATAAAAAACATGAGAGAAAAATCTTTGTGACCTTTGGCTAGGCAAAGATTTCTTAAATATGGGAAACAAGAAAGAAAATGATAAGATAAACTAGTAAAATTAAAACCCTCTGTCTTTGCAAAGACACTGTTAAAAGAATGACAACACAAGCCACAGCCTAGTGAGAAACATTTCCAAATCGTATATCTAATAAAAGACTTGAGTCCAGAATACATAAAGAACTTCAAAATTACCATGGTTTGATGTCCCCTTCAAAACTCATGCTGAAATTTAATTTCCATTGTGACAGATTTAAAAGATAGAAATGCCAAGAGGTGATTAGGCCACGAGGAATCTGCCTTCATGAATGAATTAATGTCATTGTTGGGGAATTGGGTTTGTTGTAGAGAGAGCAGTTTGCTAAAAAAGCAAGTTGAGCCCTCTGTCTCACACTCGCACCCTCACTTGCCCTTCTGTCACAGCATGGTATGACACAAAGGCCCTGGCCACATGCTGGCACCTTGATATTGAAATTAATTCCTAGCCACCAGAATTGTGAATAATAAATTTCTTTTCTTTATAAATTACCCAGACAATTATTAAGACAAAAATTTAATAAGAAAACAATCACATAAACCTGAAATGGAGCCTTTAGTTCTCTTTCCCATCTTGCAAGATGGTGGGTAAAAAAGTTGAGAAGCTGGTTACTAAAGAGTAGAAATCTGTTAATAAAGAGAAGAAGCCTAAGGCCAAGAAGGGGAAGCCCCACTGCAGCTGAAATCCTATTCTCGTCAGAGGAATACATCCTGATCTGCCATGTATTCCAGAAAGGAAACACATATGTATAAGAGGAAATACAAAGCAGCTAAATCCAAAAATTTTTTTTTTTTGGCTCGGCACCTATAGCTCAACCAGCTAAGGCGCCAGCCACGTACACCTAAGGTGGCGGGTTCGAATCCCCAGCCCAGACCCGCCAAACAACAATGACGGCTGCAACCAAAAAATAGCCGGGCATTGTGGCGGGCGCCTAAGGTCCCAGCTACTTGGGAGGTGGAGGCAGGAGACTCGCTTGAGCCCAGGAGTTGGAGGTTGCTGTAAGCTGTAATGCCACGGCACTCCACCCACGGGGACAGCTTGAGGCTCTGTCTCAAAAAAAAAAGAATTTTTTTTTTTTGGAGGACAAGAGTCTTACTTTGTTGCCCTTGGTAGAGTGCTATGGCATCATAGCTCATAGCAACCACAAACTCTTGGGCTTAAGCAATTCTCTTGCCTCAGCCTCCCAAGCAGCTAGGACTATAGGTGCCTGCCACAACACCTAGTTATTTATTTATTTATTTTGCAGTTTTTGGCTGGGGCTGGGTTTGAACTGAGCACCTCCAGTATGTGGGGCTGGCATCCTACTCCTTGAACCACAGGCGCCGCCCTATTTTTTTTTTTTAGAGATGGAGTCTCACTCTTGCTCAGGCTGGTCTTAAACTCTTGAGCTCAGGCAATCTGCCTGCCTCAGCCTCCTGGAGTGCTAGGATCACAGGCGTGAGCCACCTCATCTGCCCTTAAATCCAAGATTGAAAAGAAAAAGAAGGTGAAGATCCTTGCCACTTGTTTCTTGTCCAGTTGGTGGGGATAAGAATGGGCAGCTGGGCAGTGGCTTGCTACTTGTGACTGGCCTTCTGGCCCTTGATCAAGTTCCTCTACCAAGGACATATGAGTTATTTGTCATTACCACCACTACAAAAATTGACATCAGTAATGTTAAAATCCCAAAGCATCTTACTGATACTTATTTCAAAAAGCAGCAGCTGTGGAAGCCCAGATACCAGGAAGGTGAGATCTTCACTACAGAAAAAAAGAGAAATACAAGATAACAAAACAGTGCACAGTTGATCAAAAAGCTGTGGACTGTGGTGGCACTTCTGGCTCAAGGAGTAGGGCGCTGGCTGCATATACCAGAGGTGGCGGTTCAAACCTGGCCTGGCCAAAAACTGCAGCTAGGACTACAGGCGCCTGCCACAACACCTGGTTATTTATTTATTTATTTATTTATTACCAAAAAAAAAGCTGTGGACTCACAAATTTTACCCCAAATCAAGGCTATTCCTCAGCTCTATGGCTAACTACAATCTGTGTATGCCCTGACAAATGGAGTTTACCCTCATAAACTCATGTTTTAAATTTCTTAAAAAAAACCTTAATTAAATGGCTGATAGATTTAACAAAAAAAGAAAGAAAGAAAACAATCAATTCAATTTTTAAGAAAAGATTTGAACAGACGTGTCAACAAAGAAGGGACAAGGATGGTAAATAAGCACATGAAAAGATGCTTAATAGTAACGAGGGAAATGTAAATTAAAACAACATATTAGAATGTCTAAAAACGGCTTGGCACCTGTGGCTCAAGTGGCTAAGGCGCCAGCCATATACACCTAAGGTGGCGGGTTCAAATCCAGCCCGGGCCCACCAAACAACAATGATGGCTGCAACCAAAAAAAATAGCGAGGCATTGTGGCAGGCGCCTGTAGTCCCAGCTACTTGGGAGGCTGTGGCAGGAGACTCGCTTGAGCCCAGGAGTTGGAGGTTGCTGTGAGCTGTGATGCCACAGCACTCTACCCAGGGGGACAGCTTGAGGCTCTGTCTCAGAAAAAAAAAGAGAATGTCTAAAATTAAAAAGACTGGCCATACCAAGTGCTGAAGAAGTTGTGGAGAAACTGGTAATCTCATACACTGCTGGTGGGAATCCACTTTGGAAAACTATTAGGTAGTTTCTTAAAAAGTTAAACATATACCTAAAACATGATTCAGCCATTCTACTCCTAGGTATTTACCCAAGAAAATTATATGCCTATACAAAGACTTATATATGAACATTCATAGCAGCTTTATTTATAACATCTCAAAACTAGAAACAAACCAAATACCCAACTCAAGGTAGATGGACAAATGGTAGCACAGTCATACAATGAAACACTACTTGGCAATGCAAAGGAATAAACTACTGATACACATAACAACATGGATACATCTCAAAACAGTTATGCTGAAAGAAGCCAGATTAAAAACAGTACATCGGTGGTGGTACCTGTGGCTCAAAGGAGTAGGGGGCTGGCCCCATATGCTGGAGGTGGCGGGATCAAACCCAGCCCTGGCCAAAAATTGCAAAAAAAACCCAGTACATCGGCTCGGCACCCATAGCTCAGTGGTTAGGGTGCCAGTCACATGCACTGGGGTTGGTGGGTTTAAACCCAGCCAGGGCTTGCTAAACGATGACAACAATAACAACAACAGCAAAAAAATACCCAGGCGTGTGGCAGGCATCTGTAGTCCCAGCTACTGGGAGGCTGAGGCAAAAGAATCACTTAAGCCCAAGAGTTTGAGGTTGCTATGAGCTATAACACCAGGGCACTCTACCAAGGGCAACATAATGAGACTCTGTCTCCCAAAAAAAAAAAAAAAAAAAAAAATATATATATATATATACACACACACACACACACATATAAATAGAACATTTACATGATTCCATTTATATAAAATTATAGAAAATTTAAACTAATTTCTAGTGACAGAAAGCAGATCAGTGGTTGCTGGGTTTTCATGGGGGATAGAGAATGGTGAGAGGAAAGGATTACAAAGGTATAAGAAAACTCCTGGGGATAACTGATATAATCATGACTGTGATAGTTTTATGGGTGTAGATATACATGAAAACTTATCAAATTGTACATCTTAATATGTGAAGTTTATCAATTTTATCTCTTTAAATGTTTAAAAATTTTGAGAAGAATCAGTAAGAATAGAGAAAAATAGTCCAGGTGTGGTGGCTCATGCCTGTTAATCCTAGCACTCTGGGAGGCATAGGCCAATGGATTGCCTGAGCTCAGGAGATTGAGATCAGCCTGAGAAAGAGCAAGACCCTGTCTCTACTAAAAATAGAAAACAATTAGCTGAGCATTGTAGTAGGCCTATGTAGTCTCAGCTACTTGGGAGGCTGAGGCAAGAGGATCATTTGAGCCCAAGAGTTTGAGATTGCTATGAGCTATGAAGCCAGAGCACTCTATCTTGGGTGATAGAGTATGACTGTTTCAAACAAACAACAAGCAAACTAAGAATACAGAAAAATATGAATATTCAGGCAAAATCTTTTGAGCGCTTAGAAAAGGGACTTTAGGAATAAATCCTGATATTTTAACATTTGAGTAAATGAATTAAAGGGAATATCATTATTAATGCTGATGATTAAAGACTAGAAGAAAAAAAAAGAATAAGATTGAGACAAGGAACATCTAAAATCTTTTCTTTTCTTTTTTTTTTTTTTTGAGACAGAGTCTTACTTTGTTGCCCTAGGCTACAGTGCTGTGGCTACACAGCTCAGAGCAACCTCAAACTCCTGGGTTCAAACAGCTCTCTTGCCTCAGCCTCCTGAGTAGCTGGGACTACAGGTGCCTGACATGCTGCCCAGCTAATTTTTCTATTTTTAGTAGAGAAGGGTCTTGCTCTTGCTCAGGCTGGTCAGGAAGGTGTGAGTTCAAGCAATCTACCTGCCTTGGCTTCCCAGAGTGCTAGGATTACAGGCCTGAGTCACTGTGCCTGGCCGCCTTTTAAAACCTTTCTTACCTAAAGGAAGGAAAATGCAAGTTGGGGCTCCTGGGTAGGTCATGAACTCAGCCTACATGGGTTGGGATCAGCATTTAAAACCAACAACTCTACCATCTCCCAAAAGTGAAATACTCTGGACTAGAACAGAAAATACCAGAGCAGGTAGTATAAAGTAATATATTTACTGTCTTATAACAGTGTGTCATGATGTAAAATCGTATTTCTTTACTCTTCCTTTCCTTTTTTTTTTTTAAGTTAAAAAAAATGAGGTCTCACTATGTTGCCTATGTTGGAGTATAGTAGCTATTCATAGGTGGTTCACAGCACACTACAGAATTGAACTGGGCTCAAGTGATCCTCCTGCTTCAGCCTCCCAAGTAGCTGGAACTATAAGCATGTACCAATGAGTCCAGCTGAATCTGTATTTCTTAATGTAGGTTGTGTCAGAAAATTAAAAATCTATGGACAATGCTAAAACCTAGATTACAGAAAAGTTTGCAGATTTTGTCAAAAAGAGAAAATAGGAAAAACTTAAAATGTAAGAAACTTGAAGTTTCTATACTTTAGAAGACTTGATTAATAGTTGGAAAGAGGGTGGCACCTGTGGCTCAGTGAGTAGGGCGCCGGCCCCATATACCACGGGTGGTGGGTTTGAACCTGGCCCCGGCCATACTGCAACAAAAAAAATAGCCAGGCACTGTGGCAGGTACCTGTAGTCCCAGCTACTCAGGAGGCTGAGGCAAGAGAATGGCCTAAGCCCAGGAATTGGAGATTGCTTTGAGCTGTGACACCACAGGACTCTACCGAGGGCAATAAGGTGAGACTCTGTCTCCAAAAAGAAAAAAAAAAGTTGGAAAGAGAAAAAAACTAGAGGGAAAAAATGAACTGTGGAAGAGTTTTAATGGGTTTTTTTTTTTTTGAGACAGAGTCTCACTGTGTCACCCTTGGGAGAGTG
Source organism: Otolemur garnettii (assembly GCF_000181295.1). Lineage (NCBI taxonomy): Eukaryota > Metazoa > Chordata > Mammalia > Primates > Galagidae > Otolemur > Otolemur garnettii. The sequence continues at coordinate 28,476,873 of NW_003852408.1, forward strand.
CCATCATGTCAAAGCTCATAGCGACCTCACAGGCAACCTTTTCTTGCCTTAGCCTCCCAAGTAACTGGGACTACAGGTGCCCACCACAATGCCCGGCTATTTCTTGTTGTTGTAGTTGTCATTGTTGTTTAGCAGACCCAGATCAGATTTAAACCCACCAGTCTCAGTGTATGTGGCAACTACTGTGCTGCAGGCGCCGAGCCAAGAGTTTTAACTTTTATGTGAAAATATACTAAGATAAAAACATTGATTAAAGAAAGTTATGTAAAACTAAGAAAATAAAGACAAACCATACAGATGATTTTATTTTTATTTATTTAAATTTTTTGGGACAGAGTCTCACTACATTGCCCTCAGGAACACAAATATCAGTAATAAAGGGGTGAAGTCTAAGTTTCCTGATAAAAATCAGTATATAGAAAATAGTCTGGCTCGGCGCCTATAGCTCAACCAGCTAAGGTGGCGGGTTCGAATCCCCTGCCCGGACCCGCCAAAACAACAATGACGGCTGCAACCAAAAAATAGCCGGGCGTTGTGGCGGG
>NW_003852408.1:28480027-28489824 GCF_000181295.1 Otolemur garnettii
GGCTGGGGATTTGAACCCGCCACCTTAGGTGTATGTGGCTGGCGCCTTAGCCGCTTGAGCCACAGGCGCCGAGCCTATTTGTGATCATTCTTATTGGCATTCTACTACTAGCCCTGTCAGAATATGGACAAGTCTGACAGAGCTATCTATTGTATTAATATGCTGCCCTCCTGCTCTTTTAAAGGCTTGAAATGTTATCTATTTGCAAATCCTTGCAGTCTAATTTCACATTTACCTCATCTGGTTGAGAAAGGACAATAACTGACTTGTTTCTATGACGACAGGACCATCTTGGGGATTTGATGAACTTGGTAAATCCCAGCTTCATACTTCAAATTCTCATAGACACTATTACCCCCCAGCAGCTGCATGATGCAGTCTACACTGTTTCCTGGTTTTCATTTCTGTCTGTTTTATATTAATCTTCTTTCCTACTTTAATGGTTTGTGGTTTACTACTAATGATCTCTCTTTCAGCTGCAGTATATCACATAATCTGCTGGTGTCTACTTCAGAAGTTCAAATTTCCACTGTTTATAGCACGAATAATTCTGATACATGTGAAATACTTCTCTGGTAAATTGCTGGCAGAAATCACCTCCACTCATTCTTCTAGATGTCACCTCTAGAATAACATCATTTTTGTCTTATTTTACGTTTGGCACTAGATCCTGGAAAAGGTATACTGACTGTCCATACTGTCAATTTCTTTCTTTTGTCTTTGTCTTGTGATAGGGTCTCACTTTGTTGCCTGAGCTGGAGTATACTGCAACCTAAACACTTAGGCTCCAGGAAAGAAATCATTTAAGAAATAATATGAGAAAATTCCTTTGAACTGAAGAAAGTTTTGAATTTTCAAACTGAAAAGCTATCCAGTGCCAAGCAAAATGTGTGGAAAGATCCATGCCTACGTACATCTAAGTGAAACTTCACAATTCCAATGATAATGTAAAACTCTTAAAAGCTGATAAAAACATCAAGAGGATGAAACAAAAATATAACAAGACAAAAAGGAATGGAATGATTCTGGTTGGGATCTAAATTCTCATTAGATTGGAGACTACTGCCAGACTGGAGACTGGAGGCTTGAGATCAAGGGAGTGCTAGTTTCAAAGTTGTGAGGGAAATGATTTTTTCTTTTCTTTTTTTTTTTTGAGACGGAGCCTCAAGCCATCCCCCTGGGTAGAGTGCCATGGCTTCACTGCTCACAGCAACCTCCAACTCCTGGGCTCAAGCGAGTCTCCTGTCTCCGCCTCCCAAGTAGCTGGGACCACAGGCACCCGCCACAACGCCCGGCTATTTTTTGGTTGCAGCTGTCATTGTTGTTTTGGCGGGTCTGGGCTGGGGATTCGAACCCGCCACCTTAGGTGTACGTGGCTGGCGCCTTAGCTGGTTGAGCTATAGGCGCCGAGCCGGAAATGATTTTTTCTTGAAATCTTTACTTAGCCAAATTATTACTCAAATGTGAGAGCAAGACAAGTATTTCTGAATGTGAAAGAATTCATGTTTACCACTCTCCCCAACACATACTATTACACATTACTGAAGGAGGAATTCAACAAAGAAACAATGATTTAAAACAGTGGTTCTCAACCTTCCTAATGCCGCAGCCCTTTAATACAGTTCCTGTGGGTCGTAAACCATTGGTTGAGAACTGCTAATGTAGAAGAAAGAGAATCTCATGAGCTTTTTAAAAAAATGTTGGTTCTGAGCAGAGCATAGGAAGAAGAAAGAAAAAGAAAGATGACAAGAAATCGAAGAGAGGCTCGGCGCCCATACCTTAGTGGTTAGGGTGCTAGCCACATACACTAGGGCTTCGAACCTGCCTTGGCCTGCTAAACAACAATGACAGCTACAACAAAAAAATAACCAGGCATTGTGGCAGGCACTTGTAGTCCCAGCTACTTGGGAGGCTGAGGCAAGAGTATCACTTGAGCTCAAGAGTTTGAGGTTGGTGTGAGCTATGACGCCACAGCACTCTACTGACAAGGGTGACATAGAGGGCAACAAAGTGAGACTCTGTCTCAAAAAACAAAAAAAAAATCAAAGAATCCACTGGGTGATGACTTTTGACATAGTCTCTGAAAAGTGACAGGGGGGCTTTTAATAACTAATCTAGGAGTTTTATTTCCTATGAATCCAAAGTGCTTACATAATCATAATTCTGAAAAATTCTTATGCTTTTATTGTATTTTAATTTCTAGTTCAATTTTTATTTTATTTTATTTTATTTTTGAGACAGAGCCTCAAGCTGTTGCCCCAGGTAGAGTGCTGTGGCATCACAGCTCACAGCAACCTCCAACTCCTGGGCTCATGGATTCTTCTGCCTCCGCCTCCCAAGTAGCTGGAACTATAGGTGCCTGCCACGATGCCCAGCTATTATTTTGGTTGCAACTGTCCCTGTTGTTTGGCTGGCCCAGGCTGGATTCGAACCCGCCAGCTCAGGTGTATGTGGCTATGTGGCTGGCGCCTGAGCCACTTGAGCCACAGGCACTGAGCCCTAGTTCAATTTTTAGATAAAACATAAGCCATCTAATAATAGAACATGACAAAACTGGAAAGGGTAAATTATCTATCCTCTTCCAGTTTTGGAAGAATTCTTATTAGAGAATAAGAATAGATTTTGAAGAAATTTTTAAAAACCCAGAAGATTGCTAAAGGAAGTCACTTCTGGAGAGTGATAATAGTTTTTTCCTTTTCTATTTTCTTTTTTTATGACCTATTTAATTTGATTATGTTTACCATGTGTAGAAGTATAACTTTAATTCTTTAAAAACTTATTCAAAAAGGAAATATAGCGTATTCTCATTAATAAAGGGTACAATAATTATACTCAATGAATGATTATATAGTTCTATCAATAAAATACTGACAAGTGGAGAGACATAAATAACATCTATAGGCACTGACACAAAAATTATTCTTAAGTTAAAAAAAATCAGAAATGATCATGGACAATTGAGGCTACTTATGTTAAAAAATTATATGACTGTGATATGTGTGGAAGATGTTTTCAGGCTTATAGCAACAATTTACTCAAATGGTAGGAGGCTTTGAAGGGATTTCATTTTTATATGAAATAATTTTTTTTTTTTTTGGTGGGAGCAGAGACAGGTTCTTGCTGTCACTCAGGCTAGAGTGCAATGGTATCATCACAGCAACTTCTAACTCCTGGGTTCAAGCAATCAATCCTCTTGCTTCCGAATAACTGGGACTACAGGTGTATGCCATCATGCCAGGCTAATTTTTAAATTTTTTTTGTAATGATAGGCTCTTGCTGCGTTGCTCAGGCTTGTCTTGATCTCCTGGCATCAAGCTCCTACTTTAGACTCCCAAAGTGCCAGGGTTAGATAAAACTACATTTTAAACAAGCAGAATTCACAGGCTGTACTATGAACTCTTTTAGATCTAGATTTTTAATAGTCATTGAATGTGATAGTCTGCACTACTTAACATTTTTTGGTATTATTCTCAAGCGAATAAGATAGAATTTCAATAATGTTTAAAATATTAACATGTTACATTACAGCTGTTACCCAATCTGGCAAACCTTAGACATATTAATTATTCACTCTAAATAGTATTTTATACTCAGAAGAAAACAAACTGAACCAAAGAAGAGGACCTGTTTTTGTTAATATTGAAACCATTGAAAATATGTATCATAAAATTCAAGTAAGTTGGATTTTTGGCATTAGGTAACTCTAAAATGGCAACATTATTAATAGTCTATTTTTGCTTCAAATAACATTAAAATATATTTAGTCATAAGTCCTCTTTTTAATAACTTAGTTTTTTCTTACCAGGCTATTTTCTTTCCAGGCTTCTGGGAATTTGGGTCTCTGTTTTTCCCTAGACACAAGAACCTGCATATCCTCAAAAGTAGGATGGTTTCCAACTTCTGTCTGAAAAGCCATCTGGTATTCTGGTACAGATTCCCCTGTGTATTTGCAGAAAAGAATGATAAAATGAAATTTCCAGTTATCATAAATGATAGAATAACAGGGGTATTTCTGATACCAAGTAAGCAAAGAGACTGTGTCACAATCCTTTTTATAAAAAAAATCCCTCAGAACATAGGGAAATCTTAAAGAGACCCTGTTATAGATTTAATGCATTATTAATGAATAATTTAATATTTGTTGATAAACCAAATAGCACTTTCAATGATAAACAAGTATTTTTAAATGGTTTCTAGTATTACTAAAGATTATTATGCTTACATAGTATAATTAATATTTGAAAATATTTCTGAATTCTGGACCCACGGAGGATATAAAGATGAGAAGAGAGTCTACACTCTAGTACAAAGATATGTTTGTAGAGCCAAATATAATTGGGTGGGCTGAATAGTCACCATGTCTCATTATATCATAACCTCTATTAGAGTGCAGCAGCCGTGTGTCAGCCCCATCATAAAAACCTTTTATGACATTTAATACAATGTCTTTTTATTACAGAACAGTAATTATTACCCAGAAGATGTTTCACTGTTAGATGCTGAAGAGGAGACAATACACACACACAAAAAAAGAAAAAACAAATCCCAAATCAGATACCCAGTGGAATCATTCTTCCACTTTTTCCTCATAAACCACTCCTTTCTTACAATTACAGTCTATTTTCTCTGTGAATTGCTCTGCAGCAGTTTTATTGCTTAGATGGTGATAATTATCTTGTTATCATGTGACTTTTGGATAGTGAAGAATGTCACAAGTAGACTAATGGTTGGCCTATGTTGGTAGAATCATACTGAGGAAAATGAAAAGAGCCTCGGGTTGTTTGAGCCCAAGAAGGCATCCTCTTAAGAGAGTAAAACTATTTCAGAGGCTGAATCAGGAATCTTTTGGTTAGGATTTATGCCTGCCTAGTGAGTGCTATGGGTGGTATTTGCCTTTCATGTCCTATTCTTCAGAGTAAAATGGTTGGCAGTGGTTATCATGGGTGTGGTGCTCCAAGGTGCCAACTTATATGGTTACATCAGCGTTAAGTGGGCAGAAGAAAGAATTACACCAGCACAGTTACTTTGTATTTGGGTAAACAGTTTTTAAAAACAATATCCTGCAGATGATCAGATTTTCTGAAGAGAGAGAGAAAGCTTATGTGTTTTGTTACACTGGGAAACTAAAGACAAATATTTGACTCTGAACATTTTAAGAGCTCAGACCATGCTGCTAACAAGGTGTTTGGGCTTATTTTTCCACTTAACAATTTTATTTTTAAAAAAGAAAAGGAATTTTCACAGTAAGTTTTTATTTTCTTCCTAGTAGTTGGGGCTGAAAAGTATGTTGTCACTACAAACATTGTCAAACTGTTTCATGGTATCTATCTATCTATCTATATCTATATCTATCTCAACACAGTCATGTAGTATCAACATGTCCCCAATAATATGTTTGTGTTCATTCATATATGTTATGGAGATTTTCACATTTTGATCCATAGAATGCAGGAAGATGTTCTTAGTCTATCTCAAAGCTCTATACGTACTTATATATACTTGTATAGATTATTTTCAGAAGTTTTGCTTTCATGGTGAGAGTAAATACTTTGGCTTATATTTGTTCAAAATAATTGTTAATTATTATTATTTACTTATTTATTTATTTTTTTGAGACAGAGTCTCACTTCATCATCCTTGGTAGAGTGCTGTAGCGTCACAGCTCAGAGCAACCTTCAACACCTGGGCTTAGGCGATGCTCTTGCCTCAGCCTCCTGAGTAGCTGGAACTACAGGTACCCACAACAATGTAATTGTTAATTTTTAATATGTACTTGATGGTGAAATTTCTTATACATATATATGTAAGTAAAATCAAACTCAGGCCAGTGGTGTTAACTTGTTTCTAAAATTTTGTTTATTTTTATTTGTAGCAAGTCATTTTTGTAAGGCCCAATTAACATAAATAGAGTCTTCATAATTTATGTTTAAGGAATATCCAGAGATTGCTGCTGTTCTATTTATTTTACAGAAAGCATAACCAGATTTTATTTTGGAACTTCTTAGAAGCTCTTTAGGAGTCCTTGGGCTAATATAATCTATCTTTTATCACTGAAAGAGCATTATTCTTAGGTTGTAATGAGAATAATCTTGGCATAATAAATGTGTAAAAGGCATTTTATTTTATGAATTTTTTTTTCTAGCTATAAAGGGGATATTGTAAATGATGCATTTGTATTAATGGTATTTTTTAAAACAACATATGTAACCCTAAACTAAAGCTAAACAACATATGTAACCCTAAACTAAAGCTAACTATTGTAGGCATCTATAAATTATGTTGTAGATAACTCCAAACTTTGTTGGAATCTTTTAATCAGATTATGTTGTGACTGTATTCGTACATTGTTAAAATATTTCAGTGTCTTCACTGGAGTGACAGTTTTGAAGGTGCAAAACTAGTATTTGTATAAAATTCTATTGTTTACAAATCAAACAAATATGATAATGACCATATTGTCAGAAAAATCAACATATTGACTTTTAAAAAACTCCTTTTATATAACAAGCAGTATTGAGAGTATAGATTTTTAAATATTATTAATTATCCAAGTACTATTTAACAACCTTACTCATTGCTAATAAGTACAACCAGCTTATTTTACAAAATGTTATAAAATTAAATTTATGAATAAACATATTAAACCACACAGAAGACCCCTGGGCCCAACACTTAGAAAACCAATGATCTAGTGGAAATCTTGGCAAGGAACACAGGAGAACTAGAGAGAGACTCTTACTATCTCTTTACCTCTCCCCCACCACTTTTTTATTTTTTTTTTTGAGATAGAGTCTTATTTTGTTGCCCTCGGTAGAGTGCCATGGCATCATAACTCACAGCAACCTTAAACTCTTGGGCTCAAGTGATTCTCTTGCCTCAGCCTCCCAAGTAGCTGGCACTATAGGCACCCGCCACAACACCAGGCTATTTTTTGAGATGGATGCTTGCTCTTGCTCAGGCTGGTCTTGAACCTGTGAGCTCAGGCAATCCATCTGCCTTGGCTTCCCAGGTTCTGGGATTATAGTTATGAGCCACTGCACCTGGCCTCCCCCACCACTATTAAAATGACAGGATAAATGAGGAGGATTTAACCAGGACATCAGGATGGAGCAGGAGAAGGCACTTAGATTCCAATCTTGGCTTCATCTTTACGTTGGAAAAGTCATTTAACTATTCTGTTTTAATCTTCCTGTTAGCAAAATGGCAATGTCTGTCTTCCTTATAACTATTCACATGGAGATGATATGAAGTCATAATGACCCAGATGGGACGTACATTACAAAATATGCCATTTAAATTTTATGTTTCTATTTGAATATTCAAAATAATCTATAAATACTTGCCCTCCACCAATATTAAGAAAGATTTATGAAGATTAATTCTATTATCTATGTAGCAAAGCCCAAGTTTACTGGAATACTGCCCTATCTATAAATACAAGTGGTATTTTCATATAGTGTAGACATTGAAGTAGATACTTTAAAAGTTTTGATCATTATCATCAACATGGAATTTGAGAGATAAAACTAGTATATCTGATCTCTCTCTCTTTCAGACATATACACAACACACATACATATATCCTAAGTGTTATTTATTAGTTTTTTTCCTTTATATACTGGTTCAGTAGGATAATTTAAAATTCACAATTTTACTCCTTAAAAAAAATAGATCCAAATTATAACAAGGAAACTTGATAAATGAAATTGGTGCACAATCTTTTGGGAATATAACGACATTGAGAATTACCAAATAACTTTCTTTTTTCTTTTCTGAGACAGAGTCTCACTATGTTGCCCTCAGTAGAATGCTGTGGCATTATAATTCACAGCAACCTCAAACCCTTGGGCTGAAGTGATTCTCTTGCCTCAGCCTCCCAAGTAGCTGGGACTACAGGCAGCCACCACAACGCCTGGCTATTTTTTTGTTGCAGTTGTTTAGCTGGCATGGGCTGGGTTCGAACCTGCCATCCTTGATGTATGTGGCTGTTGCCATAACCACTGTGCTACAGGCGCTGAGCCAAGAATTACCAAATAACTTTCCAATACATCTTCACAGTTCTAAATCTAAATGGTTGGCTCAGTGCCTGTGGCTCAAGTGGCCACATACACCTAAGGTGGCAAGTTCAAATCCAGCCCGGGCCGCCAAAACAACAATGATGGCTGCAACCAAAAATAGCTGGGCATTGTGGCGGGTGCCTGTTGTCTCAGCTACTTGGGAGGCTGAGGCAGGAGACTCGCTTGAGCCCAGGAGTTGGAGGTTGCTGTGAGCTGTGATACCACAGCACCCAACCAAGAGGAAAACCTGAAGCCCCGGCCCAAAAAAAAAAAAAAAAATCGAGTGGTGCCTGTGGCTTAGTGGGTAGGGCGCTGGCCCCATATACCGAGGGTTGTGGGTTCAAACTCGGCCCTGGCCAAACTGTAACAAAAAAATAGCTGGGCGTTGTGGCAGGCACCTGTAGTCCCAGCTACTCGGGAGGCTGAGGCAAGGGAATCACCTAAGCCCAGGAGTTGGAGGTTGCTGTGAGCTGTGTGATGCCACAGCACTCTACTGAGGGCAATAAAGTGAGATTCTGTCTCTATAAAAAAAAAAGAAAAAAGTTCAACAGATAGCTTGTTTAGAGCTAACTTAATGTTAGATACTATGTTTCTCTGAAAATAAGACACTGTCTTATATTTATTTTTTCTCAAGAAGACACACTAGGGCTTATTTTCAGGGGATGTCTTCCTCTCTGTGCTGAAACGCATGTCGTGGCTATGCAGATATGCTGCATAGCCATGCCCATCACTAGGTCTTATTATTGGAGTAGGGCTTATATTTAACAAATGCATAGAAATCCTGCTAGGGTTTACTTTTGGGGTAGGTCTTATTTTCAGAGAAACACAATACTACAAGTAGTACATCATAGAAGATACTAACATTAAAGCTTTATAATTACTGGATTGCTCAAGGGAAGTTTTATAATCTCATTTTCTTTCAAACTGTCCAAAATCAAATATCTAACACTATCGGATACCATTTCCTTTTTGCTTCTCACCTCCTTTGCCACTTGTTATGTTTCTACCAGTTATAAGCCTTTAGACTTAGTTCCCTTCTCAAATTGCACTTATTCTTTTTTCCTTTTTCCTTATCTTGACTTCTTTTTATCTTCCTTACTTCCTTCTCCTTCCTTTATTTGAATTTTGCAGTATTTCACTATTCCACTGTAATGTAATTTATTTATTTTGCTAATATTTTATAGAAAGCAGCCTTCATTATATAGTATTTCCATTAATAATAAATGTGAACAACATTTTGAGGTATACCATAAAAGTTTAAAAATGTTTTGTAAGAAGTTTATATTATCTGCTATCCTCTAGGTTTATTAATATGTTTATATGATCCTTTTTTTCTTTTCAACTTCCAGCCCTATTTGTTTTTGTTTTTTCCACCATTAACAGACATTTATTATAGAACAAAAGCACACAAAGTATAAGGAGAATACATCTCAAGAGTGACATGGGTCCCTCTCTATAAGTGGAGAAGAGACCTCTATTGTTAAAATGTTCTAGAGTGCTCTGTATCCTCTGCCTATACTCTCTGTAATATGATTTTACATCCCACAGAGACTTTTCTAAGAAAACCAAGAACCTCCTCCTTTTCCTCTTAACCTTTCGATTACATCTATTACCATAAATCTTGGTTCTTTTTTTTTTTTTTTTTAGATGGAGCCTCAAGCTATCCCCCTGGGTAGAGTGCCATGGCATCACGCTCACAGCAACCTCCAACTCCTGGGCTCAAGCGAGTCTCCTGCCTCC
>NW_003852408.1:28489865-28493022 GCF_000181295.1 Otolemur garnettii
CCTGGCCATTTTTTGGTTGCAGCCATCATTGTTGTTTGGTGGGCCCGGGCTGGGGATTTGAACCCGCCACCTTAGGTGTATGTGGCTGGCGCCTCAGCCGCTTGAGCCACAGGTGCCGAGCCAAATCTTGGTTCTTAAAGCTTTCTAGCATTGACTTCCAAGATGTGATTTTATAGTTTTCTATTTTTCTAATCATTTGTCTTCTTAATTAACCTACTTGGTGGGAGTAGTTCCCCAACATTCAGGCTTTTTTGTTTTTTGAGACAGGGTCTCACTCTGTTGCCCAGGTTAAGGTACAGTAGCATCTTCATAGCTCACTGCAGTCGCCATCTCCTGGCTTTAAATGATTTGCCTGAGGCAGCCTGGAGTAGCTGGGATGAGAGGTGCACAATAGCACACCTAGCTGATTAATTTTTGTAGAGATGAAGTCTCACCATTGCCCAGACTGTAATATTCAATTTTTCTCTCTTTTCATTTGTTCCTTTAGAGCAGCAGTTCTCAACCTGTGGGTCGTGACCCCTTTGTAACAATGAAAATACATCCTGCATATCAGATATTTACATTACAATTCATAACAGTAGCAAAATTAGTTATGAAGTAGCAACAAAAATAATTTTATGGTTGGGGTCACCACAACATGAGGAACTATATTAAAGGGTCTCAGCATTAGGAAGGTTAAGAACCACTGCTTTAGACAAATGCATCTACTCATAAGTTCTCAATTACTGTCTCTTAAGTAAATAACTCCCCCCAAACCATTTAATCTTCTCTTTTTTATAATTTTAAATTCTCTATAAACAATTTCTTTTAGTTGTCTATTCATAGCTCATCCAAAAGTCTCCATAATTAACTCATGTTTCTAGTATATACCAACATTTCTTCCTGAGTTCTTGGCCACCATCTTTACTATTTCTTAGACCTTAGAATATTTTTCAGTTTTTTTGATTCTCACTCTTTTAATTGCTAACAACAACCACAGATGCCTTCTCTGCATTTCCTCTCAGATCTGCCTCTTCTTCCCCATTTCCATATCCAAGAATCATAGGGTATTTTGATGTAACTCTCTTAATCTTATGTTTTTATTTGGTAAAATATATATAACATAAAGTTTATGATTTTAACCATTTTAAATATACAGTGCTATGATATTAAGTATTCTCACTGTTATACAACCATCAATACTATCCATCTCTAGAACTTTTCCATCTTCCAAACTAAAACTCTCCCTATCTTTTATAAAACCATGAATTCTCCCTATCTTTTTCCTTTTTTAACCCCCTTCTAGTTCTTCCTATTTCTATCTTAATTCATCCTATATATCTACTAAAATAATCGTCTACAAACAAGATTTAATTGCCTTTCCTTGTTAAATAATTTATTTACCAGAGCAAAAACAACAGTCATTCTTTGAACACAGTAGTTTTTCAAAAATGTTGCTGGTAGCAGTACCTAATACTGATAAAAGAATCATTTTAGTCAGATATGCTTCTATAACAAAAATCTTACATGAGGGCAGCGCCTGTGGTTCAGTGGGTAGGGTGCCGGCCCCATATACTGAGGATAGTGGGTTTGAATCTGGCCCCGGCCAGCTAAAACAGCAATGAGAATTGCAACAAAAAAAAGCCAGGCATTGTGGCGGGCACCTGTAGTAGTCCCAGCTACTTGGGAGGCTGAGGCAAGAGATCGCTTAAGCCCAAGAGCTGGAGGTTGCTGTGAGCTGTGATGCCACAGCTCTCTTGTGAGAGCAACTAAGGAGATCCTGTCTTGAAAAAAAAAAAAAAAACTACGTGAGAATATTAAAAAAAAATTAAAAAATGGCCAAAGTTCTAACTTGTGATGCTACTGCAATTACTGCTATTTTCAGAAAAACACCTTAATGTACTTCTAATAAAGAAGTACATTCAGAAAAACACCTCACTGTACTTCTAATAAACTATAAAATATACTTCTAAATGATTCACCTGTAATCTACGTAATCATTCATTTATTTATACTTTTGAGTTATAAACGAATGTTTAATGCATAATGCCCTTAAAGCAAGACAATTCAACCTCACTATTAATCTGTTTTTATTAAATAGCTCCATTTCATAAATTTGTCCAATATAGCCTTTTCTAGCCTTTTAATGGTGTTGTTCCTATGAGATAGAGATCACATATATCAAACCATTCTGTACATCATCTAGTAGAATGCAATGCACAGATAGATTTATAGTTAAAGCTTTTATATGATAGTAACAGTGATGTAATCATAAAAGAGAAAAATAGTAAGGTCATGTGATTGTTTCCAGTAAGCCTTAAACAAAATTCACTTAAATGAGCATTCCTTCACAGAAAGGGAGGGAGGGAATGAGGAAAGAAAGAAGAGTAGTAGGGAAAAAGGAAGAAAGGAAAGAAAGAAGGAAGGAAGAACAAAAGGGAGAATGAAGAAAAGAAAAGGAAAAAAATGTTCTCAAATGATTCAATGCTCCTAATTCTACAAAGGTTCAACTCAGAAACATTCTAAGTATAGCTTGTCTAAAATACTCAGAGGGTGCATAAGGAAAATGATGACTGCCAAAGCAAGACCAAGCTAAACACTATTAGATAAACTGTGACTGGCAATTAATTAAACTACAGTCAAATGAAAATTTGGAGTAATTTTTAAAAAATTTTCTGATTCACATCATTCTGCTCATAATATTTGTGAACACTAGATGGCAGTGAACAAAATGTTTAAATGAAAGTTAAAAAATAAGATAAATTTTAAAAAGAAAGTAAAAAGATTGCCATGTAAAAGTTATTTAATATAGGTAAAGAAAGAAGATATAACTGCTTCACCTTAAAACACATTAACTTTTAACAACAGTTCTTACCTGGGAAGAGGTCTGTACATCTCATAAATATCTCCCAATAGATTAGTCCAAGCGCATACATATCTACTTGTTTCAAAGCTGATTCACAGTCCCTCAGGTTCACAGCTCCTTCTAGCACTTCTGGTGCCATATATCTAATTGTGCCAACCTGATAAATTAGAGTGACATTTTTCAGGGAGAGAATGTAGCATATTCTGAAGGGCAGACATAAGACCAGAAGTTATACGTACATTTCAATAGAAGCAATGATCTGTTATTTGACCTTAAGCATGTCACTAAATCTTTTTTTTTTTTTTTTTTTGA
>NW_003852408.1:28493469-28517514 GCF_000181295.1 Otolemur garnettii
TAGCTGGGACTACAGGTACCTGCCACAATGCCTGGCTATTTTTTTGTTGCAGTTGTCATTATTGTTCAGCTGGCCTGGGCCAGGTTTGAACTTTCCAGCCTTGGAGCAGGTGGTTGGTGCCATAAACACTGTGCTATGGGTGCCAAACTATTAGTGAATCTTCTTTATCAATCAAAAAGAATGACCTAGACCTTCATATGTTTATCAACATAAAACACTTAGAAGACACAGTGAGAAAATTACAAAAAACACATACATCCATACAGAGACATAGTAGAATCTCTGTAATTTGCCCTCCCAATACACTACAACAAACTGGTTAATATAAGGAACTAGGCCTACTGTACTGACAGATGTATGTGGGGCATGTCCAATCTATGAAAATGAAGTCAACTTAAGGGGGTGATCAATGTAGAAGGTGATCAACTAGAAGTTCTACTGTGTGTGTGTGTGCATGTGTGTGTGTGTGTGTGTGTGTGTGTGTGTATGTACATATATATATCAAACTTAGTATATTTTCTATCTTAAACTTGGTAACTTTTTTTTTCTTTTTGTAGAAAGGATCTTACTCTGTTGCCTGGGAAAGAGTGCAATAGAATTATTATAGTTCATGTAACCTCAAACACCTGGCTGGGCTCAAGTGATCTTCCCCCCTCAGCCTCCTGAGTAATTGAGACTATAGGCCCATGCCACCCAACTAATGTTTCTATTTTTTGTAGAGATGGCATCTCACTACATTGCTCAGGCTGGTCTCGAACTCCTGGCCTCAAGTTATCCTCCTACTTTGGCTTCCCAAAGTGCTAGGATTATAGGCATGAGCCATTGTGCCCAGCTTCAAACTCAGTAACTTTACTCTTGCTTCAAAAATTGGTTCTTGGCTGGGTGCACTGGTTCATCCTTATTTCCCCAGAACTTTGGGAGCCCAAAGTGGGAGGACTGCTCAAAGCCAAGAGAGATCAGCCTAGGCAAGACAGTGAGACCCTTTCTCTACAAAAAACTTTCAAAATTAGCAAGCCATAGTGGCACTTGCCTATAATCCCAGCTACTCAATAAACTGGGGTGGGTGGACTGCTTGAGCCCAGGAGTTCTAGAGTATCATGCCCTATGATAGGGCCACTGCATTCCAGCCTGGGCAACGACTAAGACCTTGTCTCTAAAAGTAAACAAACAGGCTCAGTAAACAAACCACTGAGGCTATACTCAGTGGTTAGGGCACCAGCGACATACACTGGGGCTGGTGGGTAAGAATCTGGCTAGGCCTGCCAAACATCAATGACAACTAGAACAACAAAAAAATAGCCTGGCATTGTGGTGAGCACCTGTAGTCCCAGCTACTTGGGAGGCTGAGGCAAGGGAATCACATAAGCCCAAGAGTTTGAGGTGCTCTGACACCATGACACTTTACTAAAGGCATAGTAAAACTCTGTCTCAAACATAAATAAAATAAAATAAACAAACAAAATAACAAAAAAACAGTTTCTACACATTTCTTCCTAATGCTTGTCAAAAAGATTTGGAATGGCAGTGATTTCCAAAATGAACTGATGAACTGTACAAAGGCCTTTAAGAAATGTCTTTTGTATTTCTTAATTTTGTAATTCACAATATTTTGTAATTGGTAGCATATGAGGATGACTATCCTGTGCAGTAGATTTGTTAATGCGATTTATTATAGGTTGAAGGTAGTTAAGTTGGATATCTTTTGTATACACTCACCTCACTTATAGCTGCATTATCTTCTTCTCCTGGGCGCACCAGTCTATTTCCAGTCAGCCTCATGGACAACCCAAAGTCACTAATAACACAGGTTCCATCATTTTTCACCAGAACATTTCTGCTATTTAAATCTCGGTGGGAAATTGCAGGTTTATAATGATCTGTTTGGATAATTTCAAATATTTATTAAAGCTTAAACAGTATTACTGGACATAAAACGAGCATGTAACAATACTAACTACATCAATATAAAGATAGTATTATTTTTCTGCCCACAAATTTTCTAATAACAAAAAGGACACAAGAAATCAAAATTTCAACTCATAGTCATCACTATTCTGTAACACAGTTTAGAACATAACTCCTGTTGCATGTATAGTTAATTATGCATTAAAAATTAAGCTGAAAGTAACAGCTAACATACTTCTTCTACTAATGATTCTAACATATACTTGTTTTGTCTCTTTATTTTATTTTATTTTTTTTTTTTGAGACAGAGCCTCAAGCTGTCCCCCTGGGTAGAGTGCCATGGCATTACAGCTCACAGCAACCTCCAACTCCTGGGCTCAAGCGAGTCTCTTGCCTTCGCCTCCCAAGTAGCTGGGACCACAGGCGCCCGCCACAACGCCCGGCTATTTTTTGGTTGCAGCCGTCATTGTTGTTTGGCGGTCCGGGCTGGGGATTCGAACCTGCCACCTTGGGTGTACGTGGCTGGCGCCTTAGCCGGTTGAGCTATAGGCGCCGAGCCTGTCTCTTTATTTTTAAGGCAGCAAAAGCGAACATACTTCTTCTTCTACTAATGATTCTAACATGTACTTGTTTTGACTCTTTATTTTTAAGGCAGCAAAAGGAGGCAATCCAAAAAAGAATATTTGGCATACACATCCAAAAACAGTAAGCTTGTCTAACACAAGTATCAATGAAAAATGAATGTGGCTCCAAAATTTTAATATAAATTTTATATTATTCTCCTATGGCTTAACAGATCCAAACCTATGGCAATACATTCCAGTTCTGTCCTAAGGTTTAGCCATGTCTCTAAGCCCACTTCTGTTTTTTTAAATGTAACTAAAAATAGTTTTACAATGAATTGGAAGTACAAGTGGAAGAGCTAGTATCTCCCAGCAAGATATGAAAATTTGTTTTCTGATTTTAAAGAAGCAAAGTAGTGTTATACTCATTCTATTACTTGTTTCGCCTTACCACTAGGCCCTATGAAGGCAGAAAGAGAACATGTCTCATGTGAATTTAAAAGACTTGGCATAGAGCACATATACATTTGCTGATGGAAAGAATAAATCTAACAAAAGCTCCTCACCAAAAACACTACAGTATTTTTTTCCCCTCTCTATAAGGAAAGCTTATGTAAACTTACATTTCATAAAATCAGAGCTCTGAAAATAAAAAAAAAATCCTATAGTACAATTTCTAGAATTTAAAATATCTCCAGGGCAGCACCTGTGGCTCAAGGAGTAGGGCGCCAGCCCCATATACCAGAGGTGGTGGGTTCAAACCCAGCCCTGGCCAAAACAAAACAAAACAAAACAAAAAAAATAAATAAATAAAATATCACCCTAGGTAAACAAAGAAATGAAGCAATCAAGGTTTCCTGAGTATTTATTTTGGGGCACAAATAGACTCAATGTTTAGAAATATCTTACTCTCATTAATGAGCATTCAAATTTAATTTTACCAATAATGAAACTATAGACAGAGAATGAGTCCTTTGATACATAAAAAATTAAGCAACAGCGTGGCACCTGTGCTCAGTGGTTAGGGCACTGGCCACATACACTCAGGCTGGCGAATCCGGCCCGGGCTAGCTAAAACAACAATGACAACTGCAACAAAAATTAGCTGGTGTTGTGGTAGGCACATGTAGTCCCAGCTACTTGGGAAGCTGAGGCTAGAGAATCGCTTAAGCCCAAGAGTTGGACGTTGCTGTGAGCTGTGACGCAGGAGCACTCTACCGAGGGCAATAGCTTAAGACTCTGTCTCAAAAAAAAAAAAAAAGCAATAGCACATTAAATTTTTTTTTCCTTTTTAAAATTTTTTTAAGATTTCAGATTAACATGAGGATACAGAAGTTTAGGTTACTTTGTTTGTATCTGTTAGGTAAAGTTCAGGTTGTAGTTGTACCCCTCACCCTGGAGGTGAGCCATAACCCTCACATTATGCCTGCCACAGCACAATTTGAAGAAAGATAGGCACTACCAAGTTTATTCATCTAAGTAACAATTAATGAAGATCAATTTTTCATCTTCCTTATCCACCTCCGTCCCAGTCTTCCAAAGCTTGTATTAACTTGGGTATTATTCAATTCTGTGAGAGCTCCTTCTCTTTGGATAAAACCACATTGGATAAAACATAAGTGTATATGGTATAATCTTGTGCTGATATTTATAAGAAAATTTATGGAGACATTGGAATACGTTTGTGTACTAATAGCAAATCAGTATTTAAGTTGAAAGATCTCATACTTTAGGGATAACCAGACTAATGATGGGGAGAATGTGCAATGACTCAGTGAGGCAGTCAGAAGGTAGCTAGTATAAAGTAGTATATTTCTTGCTATTACTAAAAAAGAAAGAGAAAAAAAAATTTCACAGGAGTAAAAGAAGAAGGGAGGGAAGGCAAGAAGAGAATGAGGGAGAAAAACAGAGGAGATGAGATAGAATTCATAACCTATACAAAGGTTAAGACGACAGACTGCCCTTTTGAGACAAGTTTTCCCTTTTAAGTTCCTTTCAGTATTTATTTTTTTATTTGGGTGTCAAATGAGGGTGTGTGTAGAACATACAATGATTTTGCCCCAGGTAGAGCACTGCACTAGGCAAATATCTTAAAGCACAAGGTAATATTTTTTATAATGAAAATCTAAGCAAAAATTGTCTCTTTGTAGATATTTATACATACATGTGAATTTAAATGTTTTCAACTTATGATTATCAGGACACAACCCATTATACATCAAGGAGCATCTAAACTTAGGAATTTTTTAAATAATTAGGCAAAGCTACAAACTCAATATGCAACATTATTCATATATTCATTTTTTAAAAGGTAACTACTTAGTGATAACATTAGCTAATATTTAAGAGTTAACAGTCCTGTTGAAATAAAACTCATATTTGATGGCAAGCATTCTTTTTAGCCAGTATTTGACTCAACTCTTGCTAAATCATGTAAACCCCGGAAAAGGAGAATTAGGATGTTATTTTGAATTCTATACTAAGCCAGCTTTTTAAAGGAGGTATAATATTTAAGAGTAAGGGGACACAGTCCAATGGTTAATGTGCTAAAGCACTAAAGAAAGTACATAAAGTTGCTGACTTAAATAATAACTGTACTCAATTCTGTATTCAAGAAAAGCAAGATGTCAAGATAAATGAACTGATAAATTATTCAGGAGAAATGATATATATGTATATATTTATGTCTATATATCTATATCTATTTATATATATTTGAAGCATCAGCTAGGAAAGATGACCCATACTATTATACAATGGAACAAAGACTAAGTAACGGATCTCTCTGCTAAAGAGGTCAGAGAGCTTGAAAAATAATGTCAGAGCCATAATATGACAACAAAATGCAGTAAAGGACAACAATTTAAGAAAGCATGGAGACAGAATTATCACAGCAAAGCTAATTTGGTGGTGCCTATGAGATGAGGTGTATTTTGAAACAAAATGAGAAAGCAAATGTATTAAACAGATGCTTTAAACTAGTAAAAAATGTACATGAAAGATGAGAAAAACTGTAGTTAGAAGGAATATAATCACAGAGTTCTAAAACACTGGCAAAGACTGACTCCCCACCATGCGTTCTCTCCTTCCTTCTTAGTAATAGAACTCAATATTATTTGAGGCAGCAATCTAATTAGCCAAAACAAACAAACCAACAAACTATACTCATAGCCTCTTTTGCAGTTAAATATGGACTAACTTTTGGGAAACAAAACATAAGTATATGAGTGGAATAGCAGAGGGAAAAGGGGCAATTCCTTTTACTTCCCCTTTCTTTCTCCTGCTGACTAGAATACAGCATGACAGATAATGAGGTGACTTTGAAATGAGAGCCATATGAAGGATGGTGAAGAAGAAAAATAGGAGCCTGAGGGCCTGATGGTGCTGCTAAACCGATCATAGACTGTTCTGCCCTTGATCCTTATATGAGAAAGAAAAACATTTCTTATTAAAGCAACTGCTATTCCATTCTCACACCCCTTCTGCTCTGACAGATTCTGCCAAACCTAATTCTAATAGAAACATTAATTTACAAAAACATACCTTTGGTTTTTATCTCAACCCATGTAATAAAGATCCATATGATATTAAAACTAAAGTACTAATAATGTATTATAGTTCATTTAAATTAACAAAGTAAGTACAAGGAACATATAGCCTAGCTAAAAGATTCTTAACCTAAGGTTCACAAATGTGCTTTAAAGGTCTGAGAATTCCTAGAATCACAAGTACATTTTCTAAGTATGTGTGTATGTTTAGAGGAAGAATGTTCAGTATGTATACAAAAATTCTTCATGGACAAGAATCAGATTCCCCCCCGCCCCCAAGACAGAGTCTGTCACCCCTGGTCAGAGTACAGTGGCACAATTTAGCTCACTGCAACATCAAACTCTTAAACTAGGTTCATGTGATCCTTCTTCCTCAGTTCCCCAATTATCTGGAACTACAGGTGCATGTCACCATGCCCAGTTAATTATTCTTATTGTTAGTAGAGATGGAGGTCTCATTTTTGCTCAGGCTGGTCTTGAACTCCTGACTTCAAATAATCCTCCTGCCCAGCCTCCCAATTGCTAGATTATAGGCACAAGCCACTCTACCCAGCCAATTATCAAAAAAAATTTTTTTTCTTTTTGAGACAGAGTCTCACTTTGTTGTCCTCAGTAGTATGCCATGGTGTCACAGCTCACAGCAACCTCCAACTTTTGGGCTTAAGTGATTCTCTTGTCTCAGCCTCCCAAGTAGCTGGGATTACAGGTGCCTGCCACAACGCCTGGCTATTTTTTTTTTTTTTTTTTGTAGTTGTTATTGTTGTTTAGGTGGCCAGGGCTGGGCTAGACCCACTAGCCTTGGCGTATGTGGCTGGAGCCCTACCACTGAGATAAGAGTGCCACATTTTTTTTTTTTGGAAAGAGTCTCACTATGTCATACCCAGTAGAGAGCTATGGTATCACAGCTCACAGCAACCTCAAACTCTTGGGCTTAAGAGATTTTCTTGCCTCAGCCTCCCAAGTAGCTGGGACTACAAGTGCTTGCCACAATGCCGGGCTATTTTTTTGTTGCAGTTGTCACTGTCCTTTAGCCGGCATGGGCCAGGTTTGAACCTACCAGCTTCAGTGTATGTGGCCAGAGCTGTAGCCACTGTGCTACAGGCACCAAGCCCAATTATCAAATTCTTAATGAGATCTATAGTCCATTTATAATCTTAAAGTTCTGTTTCTTTTTTTTTTTTTTGAGACAGAGCCTCAAGCTGTCCCCCTGGGCAGAGTGCCGTGGCATTACAGCTCACAGCAACCTCCAATTCCTGGGCTCAAGCGAGTCTCCTGCCTCCGCCTCCCAAGTAGCTGGGACCACAGGCGCCCGCCACAACGCCTGGCTATTTTTTGGTTGTAGCCGTCATTGTTGTTTGGCGGGCCCAGACTGTATTTGAACCCGCCACCTTAGGTGTACGTGGCTGGCGCCTTAGCCGGTTGAGCTATAGGCGCCGAGCCTAAAGTTCTGTTTCTAATTCTTCCTGTTAGATTTTAAATATATTACTTCATGCTACATCTTTACATCTTTCAAAAATTTGGCTAATAACAAATCTCTAATAATAGTAATTATACTTTGAGAACATGATTAAAATTTTCCTTTGTGAGAAGTTTGAACCCCACATGTCATTCATCTTCTATTTACTCTCTTACCTCCTCGTGGTAATTCAGTATGAAGATAAGCCAGTCCTCTAGTCACAGAATGAGCCAGGCGGCAAGAGCTTACCCAATCACTTGTATGGAGACTCAAATACTTGCATAAAGATCCCTATACAGAGGAAAAAAATACCCCCCCATTAATTTATTTTAACATGAAGAGGTAAATTAGCAATCTTACAAAGAATTTGCATAGGCTAGGAGTCTATGAAGATCTAATGAACTACTACATTTCAGAATCCCGAAAGAGTAAGACATTTCTAGTATAGACAGAAGAGGAGAGGATGGAAAGGAAAGGAGAATTTAAACATTATCAATTCTTATGTCTCTAGCCTTAAAAATTATGAGTGGTTATTTCCTTTTAAAAAATTCTTTGATCTATCAAATTACGATAAAAAATATCTTACCAGTAGGAACACCAACTATATTATTGTTTTATAAGTAGAAAACAGAAGGTCTTTGTAAACATGTATGTATTAGTACTACTTAAAGGGCTTATCCACAAACTATTACCAGTCTCTTATGAGATAAGGAGCTTGTACCAGGATGAATGTCAAAGTATTGCTTATTTCATTGAGAAAGTCTTACTATCAAAAAAAGAAAAAGAGAAAGAGAGAGAGAGAGAGAAAGACAGAGGAAGAGAAACAAAGGAGAAAGCTGAATAAACAGTGTAATAATGAGTTGATTCACATTCTGGTGTGAGATCCTTATTTCATTATAGACCATTAATAACCATTAATAATCAGCAATGCTCTCTATACCAGTGGTCTTCCTAAAAGTTGATTGAGAGATAATATAAATGTCAGTATACACACATAAACATATATAATGTTAGAGGGGGAAGACAGAGTCACACTCTGGGGCCCTGAGTAGAGTGCCATGACATCATAGCTCACAGCAACCTCAAGTTCTTGGGCTCAAGTGATCCTCTTGCCTCAGTTTTTCTATTTTTAGTAGAGACGGGGTCTCCTTATTGCTCAGGCTAGTCTCAAACTCCTGAGCTCAAGAAATTCACATGCCTTGGCCTCCTAGAGTGCTAGGATTACATACAGGCATGAGCCACCATGCCTGATCTAGTTTATATTTTATGAAGAACTTATCTCCATCATAAGCAAATACTCCATGTGGTCTTCCTGAAAGTCTGATTAAGAGCTAATATAAATGTCAGTTTGTATTTTACAAAAGACTTACATTGGGATAATACTCCATCACAAGTAAATACTCCATGCGTCCATCTGCAGTGACTCTCTCATCTCCAACTATAAAGCGAGCTATATTGTCATGTTCCATCAAAGGCACTCTGTAAATGTTTTTCTCATTGATAAAATTCTGACGGTTTGCAAAAGAAAACACTTTTACAGCAACTGGACGCTCATCCAAGGAACCTTTATATACTGCTCCGTATCTACCCCGGCCAATCAGCTGAAAGTGTTTTAGAGAAAGCAAGGTAGTAATATTACAATTCGACAAAGTTACAAGATAATAAAGTATAAATCTACATAGTATGCCATAGCTCTCTAAGGTTTGCAGTTTACCCCATTATGAAGAAAATAATAAAGTCCCTATCTGGAAGGATGGAGGAAGCTCCTATCAGATCCAGCCTGTGCATAAGTAACAACTAAAGACTCTGTACAAAATTTAAAAAAAAAAAAAACATCTAAACTAGAGAATTAACAAAAGCTGACAGACCAAGAGGCAACAGGCTTAGAAAAAAGAAACGGCACAAAGTGAGCTACCCATTTGTATGTATTTTAGCCCGAGGCAGGCTGAAATTAGGACTCTGTAGTAAGTAATCTTTTTGGCCCTGAGAACCCAAGGACATAATTTGGGGCAACCATAGCTGCTGAAAAGTAAGGGGAGATTCCTGGAAAGGACCAAGTCAGAGGAT
This sequence comes from Otolemur garnettii, assembly GCF_000181295.1. Classification (NCBI taxonomy): domain Eukaryota; kingdom Metazoa; phylum Chordata; class Mammalia; order Primates; family Galagidae; genus Otolemur; species Otolemur garnettii. The sequence continues at coordinate 28,503,009 of NW_003852408.1, forward strand.
GAAACCCTATGAATACATTGAACAGACTCTGGTTAAAGATAAAATAACTGGACTGAGATTTGAGTTTCTTCCTAAGAGACAGTTTGTACTATGTGTCCAACTAAGTTAATTGCTTACTAAAACAAACAATAAAAATCCACACACTTTAGAAGAGCATAACAGCGTCCCTGGCTTCCACAATGTAACATTCACAACATCTGGGAAACAATAAAAAATTACTCAACACACAAAGAACCAGCAAAATGTAACCTATTCTCTTCATTTTTGGTTTCTGGTGATAATGAAACAGGTTAGGCATTTATGATTATTTAAGAACGTGCATAATATGTCATTCACTATTTCCAGGTCAAAATTTAATATACAGACAGACTGTCCTTGCTATATTGCCCGAGCTGGAGTATAGTGCAGTGATCACAGTTCACTGCAGCCTTGAACTCCTGGGCTCAAGCGATCCTCCTTATTTAGCTTCTCAAGTAGCTGGGACTATAGGCATGTGCCACCACTCCTGGCTAGTTTGTATATTTTTTGTTTTGTTTTGTTTTGTTTTGTTTTGGGGGGTACAGACAGGGTCTTGCTCTTGCTCAGGTTGGTCTTGAACTCCTAACCTCAAGGCATGGAGCCACTGTGTCCAGCCATGATTTAAGACTTTTAACACAGCTTCTAACATATTACCAAATGAAACTCAAATTTTTTTTTTTTTTGAGACAGAGCCTCAAGCTATCCCCCTGGGTAGAGTGCCGTGGCATTGTGGCATTACAGCTCACAGAAACGTCCAACTCCTGGGCTCAAGCGAGTCTCCTGCCTCCGCCTCCCAAGTAGCTGGGACCACAGGCGCCCGCACAACACAAAAAAATTATATGGTTGCAGCCGTCATTGTTGTTTGGTGGGTCCGGGCTGGGGATTCAAACCCGCCACCTTAGGTGTATGTGGCTGGCGCCTTAGCAGGTTGAGCTACAGGCGCCGAGCCATGAAACTCAAATTTTATGGGACATGTAATAGTCATATGTATGTATAAAAATATATAATATGTGCACAGATAAGGAATATTTAATAAATAATTAATATGGCACCTACTCTGTATTCCTTGCTGGCATAACTCTTCTCAAAATTTCAAGTCTTTATTCTGTGTTTTTTTTTTTTTGAGACAGGAGCCTCAAGCTGTCCCCCTGGGCAGAGTGCCGTGGCATCACAGCTCACAGCAACTTCCAACTCCTGGGCTCAAGTGAGTCTCCTGTCTCCGCCTCCCGAGTAGCTGGGACTAGAGGCGCCTGCCACAACGCCTGGCTCATTGTTTGGTGGGCCCAGGCTGGATTCTAACCCGCCACCTTGGGTGTACATGGCTGCCGCCTTAGCCACTTGAGCCACAGGCGCCGAGCCCTTTATTCTGATAACTCTGTTCAAATCTGTACTCAAAGGTCATCCTCTTTCTAAATATACTTTCTTTAAGAAGCCCCTCTTCATCATTTTCTTATCTCTTTATCCATGTTACTTTTCTTCACAGTACTCACAAGTATTTGAAATTATATATTCATTTAGTTATTTATAGAACATAGACTAGAAGTAGAACATAACCCCCCCACAGGGGTATCTGTATTGTTTACCTACATTCCTAGTGTCCAGAATAGGCCTTGGCACAAAATTGATACTAAATATGGGTTGAATAATTGGATGAATGAAGTCACTGTCCCAGATAAACTGTGAGGGTAGAAAGAAATGTCCATAATCTAAGAGCAATCTTACCTCCAACAGTTTGAGATTATCTAGGTCAAGAGAGGGCTCTGATGCTGCTGCCTCCATCATGTTCATACTGTGAAGACCTTGTTTACGATCTCCTATAAGAACAGGAAAAAGAAATTACTAATGTACAATTTTCTTAAAATAGAGATGTTTATCACACTTTTTATTAAATTATAGGTAGAAAGAAGAGTTGCAGAAGGGCGGCAGCAAGACTTACGCTTAACATCAATGGGAATAAAACTACTTACTAAAAACTAGGAAATGTGTATAAGTGAAGATGAATGATAAATAGCATGAAAAGTGAATTCTGGAAGGTGCTTCAACTATGACTTAGTTTAAAAGTTTAAAACCCCCAAAATATTGCAAAAACTTTAAAGCAGACTTTATTATAGTTATTCAAATTAATGCATGGGTGCTGATTTCCAAAACAGCCCATTGAAACTAAAGTTTATTAGAACCACTTAGACATCTGATGATACCGAGAAATTTCTGTTATTTTTTCAGATATGAAAATGTGTTATGATGTATTTTGTAAGTCCTTATACTATACAGATAATACTTTTTTTTTTTTTTTTTTGTCGAGACAGAGTTCTACCCTATGCCCTGAGCAGAGTGCAATGGCGTCCTAGCTCACTGCAACCTCAGACTCCAGCTGTGGGCATCCTGCCACCTTAGCCTTGAAAGCCACTGGGATTACAGGTGCTCTCTGCAGTGCCCAGATGGGTTTTTCAATTTTTTTCATGAGTCGGGGTCTCACTCTTGCTCAGACAAGCCTCCAACTCCGGAGCTCAAGCAATCCTCCCATCTCAGCCTCCCACAGTGTTGGGATTAGTGCCTGGCAATACTGAAATATCTGTGGATGCATAATATCTGTGATTTGCATCAAAATAATACAGTCACATGGAAAGGGGTTGTGACTACTAATTTAAATGAAACACTATTGCCACTATGTGATAACTATTGAAAATGGATGATAGATATTTTATGTAAGTTTGAAATTTTTCATAAAAACTGTGGGAAAAAGTTTGTTAGAAAGAAGGAGGGGAGCTGTTATAGTGCAGAGATTTTCTTTCTTTAGCATTTAACATGGAAATTTTAAAAGGGGAAAAATAAATTCTGATTAGATAGCATGTTTAATAAATGTTAGAACAAAAAGTAGTATTTTTTACCTGTCAACATTCTGTATCCAAAACATAAGGCAACTATCAAAACAGCTAATACAGAGACTGATGCCAAAGCAATGATTATTGTCTCATCTCGGTTAAATGAATGAGGTGGACCTAAAAGAAAACAAATTTTAAAACACTGTCATCTTTTTTAACAAGTATTTTGTTAAATACTGAGTGCCCTTTAGAAAAGCTGTATCAGTATATAATCAAATCAACAATGTTTCTGCATCAAAGGATATGAAAGAAAAAATAATAAATTTGTGATAATTGTGAACTGTATCAAGGAAGAACATAGACAGGATCATATAACATTTAACAGCACAGTCTTAAAATCACATCTGGTTTTAAATCCTGGCTCTATACTACTTGCTCAGTGGGTGTAGTAAACTATTTGACTGTTCTGTGCCTTAGTTTTCTCCTTTGTAAAAACAGTACTCTCTATCTCCCAGTATAGCTGTAAGACTTAGGGCAGAGCCTAAGTGGTTACTTAGTACATGAATATATTATCCTTACAATAAATAGTAGTTATGTTTATTAATATTGATACATTATTATTAATGATAAAAGCATGACTTCAGAGGTAATTAAATCTGAAATGATTGAAGCTCAGTTCTTCCACTCAATATAGAATCTTGGGAAAATTTCTTCACCTAAATTTACTCACTTGCAGAATAAGAACACACATATCTAAATTGCAGGACTATCATGAACATGTGAACAATTTACAGTGTTAGTTCCATTCTGTGTGTCAGATATAGGGAACACATACCATTTAGAATGAAGGTCAACAAACTAGAAGAGAGCGAGTAGAATAGTGAAGGTATAAGAACTCTGAACTTGTTTGGAATTGCTAGAGAAAATAATCAGATTCAATTATTGCATGTTCAGGGACAGCAGTCTTTTAGCTCATCATATAAAAAAACCCAACAAACTATGGCTTACAAACACACCTGTCTTAATGGAATGAGTTACCTTATGAAATAGCTGTTCATTGTGTTACTTAAGGTAATCATACAGTGTTTGGTAATACAACCAGCTTGATGATTCTAGGAATATTATTTAGGAATAATATCCTTAATTATTCTTTGGTTGTCAAGTCAATCAAAATCAAGAACACTGTACTGAACATTATGTATTGCCCTGAAATTAGAAACTTCCATGGCCATTACTTGGGCATTCCTGTTATAAATGAATTTATTTGCCTTGGTCAAATTAGGCTCAGTTGCATATTAAAATCTCTAACTAATGGCTTGTTGCCTATAGCACAGTAGTTGCGGAGCCAGCCACATACACAAAGGCTAGTGGGTTCGAACCCAGCCTGGGCCAGCTAAACAACAATGACAACTGCACCTATAGTCCCAGGTACTTGGGAGTCTGAAGCAATAGAATCTCTTAAGCTCAAGAGTTTGAGGTTGCTGTGAGCCGTGAGGCCACAGCACTCTACCAAGTGAGACATAGTGAAACTCGGTCTCCAAAAACAAAACAAAACAAAAAAAAGGCACAGTATTTTGCTTTAAAAAACAACAAATAATGCTCTGGGTTTTAAAAACAAAATCCTATGCCTTTTGTTCTTACATTAGAGTAACGGTCATTACAGTTAAAAGAAAAAAAAATGCAGAAGATGGAAAGTGGAGGACAAACCGGCCAAAATGGCGTGTATGCCTATAGTCCCAGTTACTTGGGAGGCCAAAGTAGAAGAATTGCTTGGGCCCAGGAGTTTGAGGCTAGCAGCCTGGCAAGACCTAATCTCAACAACAACAATAAAAAGGAAAAGAAAGTAAAGGACAAAAAGAAGAAGCCTAGAGGAAGACATTAAAAGTATAGAGTGGTTCAAAGAAGGTGGAGGAAAGGGAAAAAAAGGCTGAGAGGCACTCCAGGGTGAATGTTTATTTGAGATAGCTTGCTCTCGTCATATTTAGCATTCTATTAGGCAGTGAATATCAAAGCAAATTTCATCTACTTAAAAATATCTCTGTAATTTAAATTAGTAATCTTCAGCTAATCTTGCTTTTATTATTTAATAGATTTTAAAAGTTTGTTTTTTTTTTTTTTTTTTTGCGGTTTTTGGCCAGGGCGGGGTCTGAACCCTCCACTTCCGGCATATAGGGCAGGCGCCCCAATTTTATTTTATTTATTTTTATTTATTTATTTATTTTTTTTGAGACAGAGCCTCAAGCTGTCCCCCTGGGTAGAGTGCCGTGGCATAGCTCACAGCAACCTCCAACTCCTGGGCTCAAGCGAGTCTCCTGCCTCCGCCTCCCAAGTTGCTAGGACCACAGGCGCCCGCCACAACACCTGGCTATTTTTTTTTGGTTGAAGCCATCATTGTTGTTTGGTGAGCCCGGGCTGGATTTGAACCTACCACCTTAGGTTTATGTGGCTGGCGCCTTAGCCACTTGAGCCACAGGCGCCAAGCCAGGGCACCCCAATTTTAAAAGTTTTTAAACTTTTTTTTTTAGAGATAGGGTCTTGCTCTGGCTATAGTGCAGTGGCCCAATCATAGCTTACTGCAACCATGAACTCCTTGGCTCAAGCCATCCTGCCTCAGTCTCCCAAGTAACTAATACTAATTAGAAATGTTTCTGTTATTTGTAGAGAGGAGGTCTCATTTTATCTTAAGAGCCCAGAATGGTCTTGAACTCCTGGCTTCAAGCAATCCTCTTACCTCTGCCACCCAAAATGCTGGGATTACAGGCATGAGTGCCATGTTCAGCTTAGATTTTTATAAAAAAGTAATTGTAGGTCTACAAAAAAATTGCCCAGGGATTTCTCAGAGTTACCATGAATCTGATCTCATCCTCTGCAGTTTCTCCTATTACTAATACCTCCCATTAAAGCATGCTATGAACTGAACTGTGTCCTTTCCCCTAAATTAATATATTGAAGCCATAACCCATGGAGATGGGGGAGAGGTGTCCCTTGGGAGATAGTTTATTTTTTAATTTGTATTTATTTGTTTGCTTATTTATTTATTCATTTACTTATTTTTTGAGATAGAGTCTCAAGCTGTCACCCTGGGTAGAATGCTGTACTGTCATAGCTCACAGCAACTTCCAACTCTTAGGCTAAAATGATCCTCTTGCCTTAGTTTTTCTATTTTTAGTAGAGAGAGGCAGGGGCTGCTTTTTGCTCAGGCTGGTCTCGAACTCGTGAACTCAAGCAATCCACCTGCCTTGGCCTCCCAGAGTGCTAGGGTTACAGGCATGACCCACCATGCTCGGCCAATTTTTATCTCTTTATTTATTTTTTGAGAGAGAATTTTACTTTGTTGTCCTTTGAAGAGTGCCCTGGTGTCACAGCTTACAGCAAGCTCAAACTCTTGCCTCCACCTCTCAAGTAGCTGGGACTACAGGTGCCTGCCACAGCACCTGCCACAGTGCCTGGCTATTTTTTTTTTTTTTTTACATATACATGTGTTTATTAGGTTATTATTAGAGATGGGGTCTTACTCTTGCTCAAGCTGGTCTTGAACCCATGAGTTCAGGCAATCCACTTGCCTCAACTTCCCAGAGTGCTAGGATTACAGGCGTGAGCCACCATGCCTGGCCCAGAGATAATTAGTTTAAACAAGGTCATGAAAGTGGGGCCCTTATTATGAGATAAGAAAAGACACCAGACCCTTTCACTCTTCCTATCTTTTTTCTTTCTCCCTCCCTCCATCTCCCTCCTTTCCCCAATATGTGAGGACAAAGCAAGAAGGCATGCTATCTGCAAGCCAAGAAGAGGCCTCACCAGAACTTTATCATGCTGTCATCTTAATCCTGGAATTTCAGCCTCCATTATTGTGAGAAGATAAATTTCTGTTGTTTAAGCCATATAGTCTGTGGTATTTTGTTACAGCAGCCCAAGCTATTCTATGCTACAATTGAGGAATCAATTTTAATACCCTATTATTCTTAAGCTTATAGTTTATATTAGGATTCACTGTTTGTGTCGTATAGTTCTATGGGTTTTGACAGATGCAGATGTCATGTATACACCATTACAGTATAGAACAGAATAATGGCATTATCCTAAAATGTCCTATGCTCCCCCTATTCATTACCCCACCCCCTTGGCAATCACTGATCTTTATGCTGTGTCTACAGTTTTTGTTACAATATAATAATAATAAAACAATGGTAATTAAAAAAATTCAAATATGGCAGTATCTCTAAAAATGTGAGTTGAACCAAAAAGGCTTTAATGGGCATGATTTAAACATGCTCTATAAGTGCTAGTTTTATCTGGCATAAAAAGCAAGATAGCCTTGAGCAACATTTTTTCCTGGGTATACTACTGGAATAGAAATATGAGATACTACATATATTCTACATATGGCCTAATCTTTGAAAATAAAAATATGGAGTGAGGTCTCTGAGCTCAATGTGATTCCTCTGTTTAGCTGGATAGGAAGAAACATGTATACCTAGTGTTTCCCCACATCTGAGAGACTTTCTTGGATCAGCTGAATTGATTTTTGAAATATGTAGATTAAATAACTGAATTAATCAATTCATGTAGTTAGTTTCTTTAACAATTATACTTTATATTTCCCATTGAATATTTTAGAGATATTTAAACAACATACTCAAAACTAAATTCCTCATCTTTATCCATCCCAAGCTGGCTTGTCTTTCATATTAATGCCACTAAAAATAATTAGTACAGGACAACCAGAAATGTTGAAAAAGAGGCACAGTAAAATGAGTATCTGACAATTAAACAAGTCTTTTAACTTGAACCATTTTTTTTAATTAAATCATAGCTATGTATGTTAATGCAATCACGGGGTATACTGTGCTGGATTTATATACAATTTGAAATGTTTTCATCAAACTGGTACTTGAACCATTTTATAACATGAAATGCTCTTTAAAATAGAAAGCACTTTTCCTGCTTTCCTAAACTAAATATGCCGAAGTAAACATCTACAAAATGTTTACTTTTTGACTATCAATTAATCTACAGTGATACTATTACGGATTACAAGAGATGCTCAGACCATTGGGGTTTTAAAAAAATTGTGTCTGACTTCCAATTTTTCCATCTCATCTTTTCTCTGCTATCTCTTTTTAATATTGTCAATATGCCTCCCTTAAAGTTTTTTAGAATCTAGTATGGGCTTTAAAAGCAGATGGCCTAACTTGTTATAAATGAATGCAAAGTGTGAGAAAACAGACTCACAAACCTAACAGACTTTCCTAAAAAATTACTTAAGTTTTCCTACAAGATTCTGTACCATCTTTCTTGCCAGCTTATAGGATTTTAGACTGTTTTCTGGTTCTTAGCTGTGCATCAGACATATACAAGTATCTACATAAGTAAGCCATTATTATTGTACTACCTCACTCCCCTAATCTCCCATTAAATAGCAATTTAAAATAGTTGTAACTTTGTAAGTGCACATAAAATTTATGGACACTTTGTATATTAGAAATCTCCTTGTCGGATGGAGCTGGAGAATGTTCTTCTGAGCAACGTATCACAAGAATGTAGGAAAAAGTATCCAATGTACACACCCCTATTATGAAACTAATTTATACCTTTTATATGAAAGCTATAACCAAATAGCCTAAGAATATGGGGAGGGTGGAGGGAGAAGGGAGGGGGAATGGGTGGAGGGAGGGAGATTGGAGGGATCACTTCTGAGGTTTATCTTATAGGGGTACAAGTGAATCTTTCTAAGAGTAAAATGTGAACATTTTAAAACAATAACTGAGAAAATGACATGAAGGCTGTGTTGACCAGTTTGATGGAAGTAGTTCGGATTGCATGTGAAAACCCCACCCTGTACCCCAGAAGTGCATTAATGTACATAGTTACCATTCAATAAAAAAATAAAATAAAATAAAAAATAAATAAAAAAAAGAAACCAAAGCATCAACTCCAAAAAAAAAAGAAATCTCCATGTCATCACTGATTTGTTTCCAGCTGAAATAAAAGAGGCTGGGTGTGGTGGCTCACACCTGTAATTCCAACACTCTGGGAGGCTGGAGCAAGTGAACTGTCTAAGCTCACAAGCTCAAGACCGGCCTGGGCAAGAGCAATACCCCATCTCTTAAAAAAAAAAAAAAAACTAGCCAGGCATGTGGCAGGCAGCTGTAGTCCCAGTTACTTGGAGGCTAAGGCATGAGGATCACTGAAGCCCATGAGTTTGAGGTTGCTGTGAGCTATGATGCCATGGCTCTCTACTGAAGGCAACAATGTGAGACTCTGTCTCAAACACACACACACACACACACACACACAAAGGTTTAGGGGATATATGTGTATTTCAAATGAATTTTGTGGTACTGAAAAACCAGAAATGGAGAAGGGCACAAAAAATAAGAGATTTTCCTTTTAACCTTATACCTGGAGCTGAAAGTTTATATCCTACATAAATTCATATATTAAAGCCTAAATCTCTAATGTGATGGTATGAACAAGTGGGGCTTCTGGGAAGTAATTAGATCATGAAAGTGCAAGTCTCATGAATGGAGTTAATGCCTTATAAAAGAAGGGAGAGACATGGATTTCTCTTTCTCTATCTGCTCCCACCCCTTGCTATGTGAGAATACAACCAGGAAGCAGCCATCTACAAACCAAGAAGTGAACTCTCACCAGACACCAGATCTGCTGACATACTGATTTTGGACTTTACAGCCTCCAGAACCAAGGTACTTTGTTACAGACACTCAAACTGACTAAGAACATTAGTAGAAAAATTTGTCCTGAGGCATTATGTCAAAGATTAGCAACGATGATAGACAATGATTTAACCTTTAAACTATGATCGACATTATCATAAACAATCAGTTGTTAGAAAGTATTCTATACTCCCAAAATAGTCTAGGTTATGTAAAGTAGCTTAGTGAAAGGAACCCCTAAGTTTTAATCCTACTTTAGGCACTATGGACAATTATATAATTTTTCTAGGTTCTTCTTTATCTATAAAATAAAGTAGTTACAGAACACTAAGACCACCTCTAGCTTGCCGTGCTCCAGCTGAAGGAGAAGGGGAATAAATCAAGAGGTCTCTGTACCATGGCTCGTACAGGCCACAATGTCTGCAAATCAACTTGTGGTAAATCGCCCAGCAAGCAACTGGCTACAAAAGCTGTGCAGAAAAGAGCTCTCTCTGCAGCAGTGGTTCTCAACATTCCTAATGCTGCAGCCCTTTAATACCATTCCTGTGGGTCACAACCCACAGGTTGAGAACTGCTGCTCTACAGAATAGGTGAAAAAAAAAAAACAACATCATTATAGGCCTGTTAGTGTGGCACTCTGAAATTAGTCTTAGCAGAAGTTCCCTGAACTTGTGAGGCAAACTTCTCTTCCAGCATATGGAGTGAGAAATTGTTCAAGATTTCAAAAATAGATCAGCACATTCAAAGTGCAGCTATTGGTATTTTGCAGAATACAGTGAGGGCTTTATGGTAGATCATTATGAATACAACAGCCTGTGTGCTATCCATGTCAAACGTGTAACAATTATGCCAAAAGATATCCAGCTAGCACACTGCATTCTCAAAAACAAATTTATTCTTCTTCCAATTATTGGTAGCTCTGAATATTAGATATTTTCCCCCCTACACTGAATTACAAAGTACTTAAATTTATTGGTGTAAGTGGAAAAATAGTGGACAGAAATTAGGTTTTACCACTTTTATTTGTGGGTGAATTTTCAGTATAAATGTGGGTATATAAAGCATTAATGCAAGTCAAAACATTTCAGTGAGCAAGTTTCAGCAGTTTAATGTAATAATAATTATAAATAAACTTGTTAATCTTTCCTGGATGATGCTAGCGTTTGGACTTTTTTTTTTTTTTTTTGAGACAGAGTCTCACTACGTTGCCCTCAGTATAGTGCCATGGCATCACAACTCACAGCAACCTCAAACTCTTAGGCTTAAGCAATTCTCTTGCCTCAGTGTGCCAAGTAGCTGGGACTACAGGTACTACCCACAATACCCGGCCATTTTTTGGTTGTAGTTGTCATTGTTGTTTATTAGCAGGCCCCGGGTGGGTTCAAACCCCCAGCCTGGGTGTATGTGGCTCGTGTCCTAACCACTGAACTAAGCCTAGCATTTGGATTTTTAAAAGGTAAATTTCTTTACAGAGAGGGTGGCTCATGCCTATAATCCTAGCACTCTGGGAGGCCAAGGCTAGAGGATCCCTTGAGCATAGGAATTCAAGACAAGTCTGAGCAAGGGCAAGACCCTGTCTCTAAAAAACAGAAAAAGCTAGCTGGGCATTGTAGCAGATGCCTGGTGTCTCAGCTACTTGGGAGGCTGAGGCAGGAAGATTGCTTGAATCTAGGAGTTTGAGGTTACTATGAGCTAGACAGATAGCATGGCATATCTCTAATAAATACATAAATAAATAAAAATTTTAAGAAGCTAAATTTCTTATTGATGGTGTTTGTAACATTTGTATCTTACAGTGGTAGATTCAATCCATTCACTATACTTTTCTAACTGAGCTGTCCTACATGCAAGTATATGTTTTTAATGCTGCCTGACTTTTGTGCTATTCCTGTAGGTTTGCTATTAAACTATAAAATAAAAATTAAGTGGTTATAAAGCTCCTTCTACTTCCAAACCTCTGTGAATCTTCTAATGATTTTTGAAGGCTCAGTATTCTTTGCTTTTATTTTCAAATTTATAAAATAAAATGCAACACAACTTCTACGTGAAGTATTAATTCAAAATCTGAAATATTAATTATTAAATCATATAATAAGGAAGATAAAAAAAGTGTCAGAATGGATTTTTAAACATGTTTAAAACCATACTAATGGTTAAATATTTTAAATTAAAAGCTTTCCAAGGATATTTTACATGGGCTAAAAATATGAGATCCCTGAAAAGCTGCCAAGAAAAATATTTCAGTATGTGTATTCATGTGTGTGTGTGCAATAAAAACAGCCTTTAACTAGAAAACTCCAAATTTTTGCTTTTTGTTTCTTTAAAAAAAAGCCTTTTTATGTTGTAAACGCTATATATTAAAATATGCTATACTAAATTGTCTTGTTCCCCTAGTTCTAAAAAACCTTTTTCCTCCCTATTAGTGTTCTCAGTTAAATATTCAGCCAAATGTAAACACTGCTCTGTATGCTTGTGTGCAATGGCTGAGCTTGTCCAAGCAAGTACTTCCTGAATGCAGAACAGACAAGGAACCACTGTCTGCCTCATTGGAGCCTGGGATGTTTCTGTTTACAAATCCTGGAGCCAGGCAGGGGCCACTACTGGAGGCCTGCTGTCTGCTTCCTTGCTACACTCAGCCTTTGTCTGGGTTTGAGTCAAAGAAAGAACATTGTTACATGTGCAGCAGGCAGCAGCAAAGGGAAGCTTAAATATAACCCAGTAGTGCTTATGTCATCTCCTTAATCTTTACAGCTATGTACAGAAAAGTATATTGGGGATTAGTTGTTTTGTTTTGTTTTTATAAAGAAATGTGCTTTTCATATAAGCACAGAAAAACATTTAAAGTCAAAACAATTAATGTGATCAGGGCTAAATGAATTCCTTAGAAAAAAAATTCAAATTGTTAAAATACTATTTGTATAACTATAATACGTGCAGCTCAATGTTTTGAACAAATATTTTTATTACAAATATATAATGCTGATTTTATTTAATTAATATGAGAGCTGGTATATTATCATTCTTCAACACAAATATTTCTTTTCCCCAATCCCTCTATTTGTACACTTCCTTTTCTTTTATATTCTCTTCTTTTTTCCCCTGTACAAATTCCTGTCTGCAATTTGTCTCAGAGGTACCCACATGTCCTGCACTGGAGAAATTCTGGCATATGCAGGAAGTTCTATTTTTAGTGCAACTCAACCTTGGTTTTAAAGCAAAATAAAACAAAACAGACAAAAACTATATAAAACACTAGTAGTAAATGTGCTCTATTATAATAGAGCAAGAAATATTTCTGATTTATACCACTGTGGGTACATTTCAGATGTCCATTCTTATATATAACAGTTTTTATTTTAAAAGGAGTAATTTATAACATACACCAAAAAAGAGGTGGTACTAAATATATAGGTGTGCTCTATCTCTCTCTAGATAGATACACTGCCTTTTTGGGTTTGTGTGTGTGTGTGTATATATATATACAGATATGCATATATAACCATATATCTTTTAAGTTTAAAAGGTAACTTCTTGCTTCCTAAAATTCTCCCTTCCCTAAAATAGAAATATAACCACCTTCTTGCTAAGGCTTCATGGTAAAAGGAGTGACCTCCTGTTGCTTGACTTTTCACATGACCTGATCAGGCCCATGAGAAGCTGGCAAATATAATGCAAGGAGAATTCTAAATTATTCTTAGGTAGTTGGCACTCCTTGTGATCAGGTAAGCCAATGAGAAATTTGTCCTAGGTTGATGCTGCCCCAGACAGAGAAGATCTGAACTGATCCTGTAGCCTGAAGTTCTGCCCACTGTAGATCAGCTAAACTTTAGCTGATATACATATAGACCTATGATTGTAAGAATAAATGCTTGTTCTTAATCACCCAACTTAGGGGTGGCTTGTCAATGAAGCATTATTACCAACACCTAACAAATACTTGAGTATATCTACTACTACCCATGTTAACATCTTATACAGACATATGGAAATATATACAACTTTCAATTTTCTAAAAATCAGACACTGAGGAATAGATTAGAAGAAAATGTTTCTCTTCCTTTTTTTTTTTTTTTTTTTTTTTGGAGACAGACTCACTATGTTGCCGTCGGTAGAGTGCCATGGCATCATACCTCACAGCAACCTGAAACTCTTGACCTTAAGCGATTCTCTAGCCTCAGCCTCCCAAGTAGCTTAGACTACAGGTGCCCACTACAACGCCCGGCTATTATTTTGGTGCATTTGTCATTGCTGTTTAGCAGGCCCGGGCCAAGTTTAAACCCACCAGCCCCAATGTACATGGTGGGTGCCCTAACCACTGAGTGACAGTTGCTGAGCCTAGAAGAAAATGTTTTTTAGTTCTCTCCAGGTTTTTCTCACAATTGTAGACATATTAACATCTAAACAAGCAAGTCTACAAGTAATACCAAGAATGCTGCTTTTAGCTACAGAAGGAATTTTTAACATTAGACAAATGAATAATGTTTATTTAAAACATAGCACTTTGGTTGTTTTGTGAAGTATGATATATAACACTCCTCAAAGATCAACATTTGTTTACCTTTTGTGAGGTATATAAAAAGTTAAACTATAATTTTAAACCTAACTCTGTCTTAAGCACCATTTTCTTAGTTCCAATTATATTCTAATTTTCTCTCTGGTGGCTAGGCGTGGTGTCTCACGCCTGCAATCCTAGCACTCAAGGAGGCCATAGTGGGTGGACTGCCTGAGATCACAGGTATAAGACCAGCCTGAGTCAGACCAAGACCTTGTCTCTAAAAATTGGGAGGGGAGGGGGGACATGGGAGGAGGGAGGGCATCTGGAGGGACCTCACCTAATGTGCATGATGCAATGATACATTTCGAAACTATTAAGAAATGAGTATAATTGTGATGGATGTGTTACTTAGTTCAATGTAAACATTTCACATTGTATATTGAAGCAGTACCCTGAACCCCATAAATGCATCAATGTACAAAGTTATGATTTAA
>NW_003852408.1:28518395-28522685 GCF_000181295.1 Otolemur garnettii
TTTTTTTTTTTTTTGCAGTTTTTGGCTGGGGCTGGGTTTGAACCCACCACCTCTGGCATATGGGGCCAGTGCCCTACTCCTTTGAGCCACAGGTGCCGCCCAAGCTGGTAAATTTTATATTTAAAAAAAATAGTCTAAGAAGATGGTTATCATCTTTTTCAGAAGATAACTTTTTACTTTTAAAAGTATTAAGGATATATACATATAAAGGATACGAATAAGGATAAGGACATATACATATATACAAATAAAGACTAGAACTCAGTAATATAATTTTCAGTATTTGTAAAATGATTTATAGATACTATTAGTACTCATTGCATGTTATAATTATCAGTATAACTTCTGTCAAATCTACCCATACCTTTTCCTGCATGCCCCACCCTCAACAGGCAGGAGTGCATGGGTGAAAGTAATAAAAAGGATGAGAAACAAAATCTTATTTATATCTTTCCCCCTGACATTTTCACAGTGACTTATATGTATAATGTGTATTCAATGCCTATTCATGAAATGAAAAAAATACATGAATGAATGGTGGGGAACACTGAGAACAAAATTATACTGGAAATAAAGTAGACTAGAATAGTGGGAGAGGAGTCACAGTGGGAACTTCCCGGTCTGGAAGATAGCCAGTCACGAATGCTATGCTAAAGCTTAATAAGATGTCCTGTATTTATTTGTTTATATTAGCTATCACAGTTTTCTTTCAAGCACATAAAATACCTTTCAAGTTAGTTTTCAACTTCACTACATGCAACTGAATCTTCCTAGCATAAATGCCCTCTCCAGTGTAGAACACATTTATATAGAAGGCCAGTGTTGATATGTCCTGCACTCATGATATTTCTACAGTTTAAACATGTTTTTTATTTTTTAAATTTTTGTATAGGTAATATGCTGGATGTGAATTTATTTCAAGATATATGGTGAAAAGTCTCCACACTGTTACCCCATCAACTCACATTCCATATACACACACTCATATATATACAAGTATGTCTGTACTTTGTTTTGTATTCTTACAGAATTTCTTTCACATGTAGAAGCAGATAAGAATATATGGTTGCATCCTACCACTCCTTTTTTAAATACTTAACAATATACCTTAGAGATCTTTTTAAAGGTAACCCAGGGAGAGCTTTCAAAATCTTTTTAAAACTTTATACTATTTCTTTTTTTTTTTTTTTTTTTTTTTTTTTTGCAGTTTTTGGCCAGTGGGGCTGGGTTTGAACCCCCCACCTCTGGCATATGGGGCCAGCACCTTACTCCTTTGAGCCACAGGCGCCGCCCTAAAACTTTATACTATTACATTATATCATTGTACCAAAATCTTGTAATCTTCCCTCTACTGATGTACATTTAGTTATTTCTATTCTGTTGCTATCATGCACAATGTTGCAATGAATAATCTTGTTTACAATTATTTCAAAAATATCTTTATGTATGTAGGACATATTCTCAAAAATGGAACTACTGAGCTTGGAATTTAGATATCCAATCTCCAAAAGAACATAATTATTAAAAAATTTATAAAATTTGATACAGTTCCATTATCTTTTGGATGCCCTTTTTGAGTTTTTCTTTACATGAAGTAGATTAAGAAAAAGAATATATAAAATGTATTTCAACACTTTAAAACACATAATGAACCAAAACCATCACTGCATATGTAATATCAACCATACTCCTGAGAGGTGTCTGTGATTACCTGTGGTTTTTTATTTTGGGGGGGAGGGGGAGACAGGGTGTCACTCTGTTGCCTTGGGTAGAGTGATGTGGCATCATAGCTCACAGCAACCTCAAACTCTTGGGCTCAAGCAATCTTCTGCCTTAGCCTCCCAAGTAGCTGGAACTACAGGCGTCCGCCACAACATTTTTTCCTTTTTAAAATTTTTTTCTGAGACAGAGTCTCACATTGTCATTGTCACCCTCGTTTGAGTACCACAGAGTCATAGCTCATAGCAACCTCCAACTCCTGGGCTTAGGCAATTCTCTTGTCTTAGCCTCCCAAGTAGCTGGGACTACAGGCACCCGCCACAATGCCTGGCTGTTTTTTAGAGACAGAGGTCTTGCACTTGCTTAGGTTGGTCTCGAACCTGTGAGCTCAGGCAATCTACCTGCCTCGGCCTCCCAGAGTGCTAAGATTATAGGTGGAAGCCATTGTGCCCAGCCTATCTGTGATATTTGTTCCACCAGTTTTAAATCATAGACTGTGATCCTGTGACACTAGCAAACAATTTTATAGCCCTGGCAAACCATATGATTGCCTCACGTGTCATTGCTAATCATTTATTATTTATTACCATGGCGTAATTTAAAAAAAAGACAATAATTTAAAAAATAATTTTGGAACAACACAACTGTTTGTATGGGGTGGGTGCTTAGACTCTGAAATATTTGGGCAGTTAACTCAAGCTATTATATGCCATGTAAAACAGCTGAGACAGTTTATTTCCCTAGAGTAAGTTATGTAAACAAAAACTTCTTAAAAAATGTTGCTTTGTTTGCTGACAATATGATCTTATACTTAGAGAACCCCAAAGTCTCAACCACAAGACTCCTGGATGTCATCAAAAAATACAGTCTCAGGATTTAAAATTAGTGTCCACAAGTCAGTAGCCTTTCTATACACCAATAACAGCTAAGATGAGAGGCTACTTAAGGACACAACTCTCTTTACCATAGCTTCAAAGAAAATGAAATACCTAGGAATATATCTAACAAAGAAGATGAAGGACCTCTATAAAGAAAATTATGAAATCCTAAGAAAGGAAATAGCAGAGGGTATTAACAAATGGAAGAACATACCATGATCATGGCTGGGAAGAATCAACATTGTTAAAATGTCTATACTTCCCAAAGCAATCTACTGATTCAATGCCATCCCTATTAAAAAACCAACATCGTACTTTCAAGATGTGGAAAAAAATGATTCTGCATTTTGTATGGAACCAGAAAAAACCTCGAATAGCTAACGCTGTTCTTAGTAATAAAAACAAAGCCAGGGGCATCAGCATGCCAGATTTTAGGCTGTAGTACAAGGACATAGTGGTCAAAACAGCATGGTACTGGCACAAAAATAGAGACATAGATATTTGGAATCAAATAGAAAACCAGGAAATGAAACAAACATTCAACCACGTAATCATTGATAAACCAACAAGAACATATACTGGGAGAAAGATTCCCTATTCAATAAATGGGAGAACTGGATATCCATATGTAAAAGACTGAAACTGGACCCACACCTCTCCCCACTCACAAAAATTGATTCAAGATGGATAAAAGACTTAAATTTAAGGCATGAAACAATAAAAATCGTCAAAGAAAGTATAGGAAAAACATTGGAAGATAATGGCCTGGGGAAAGACTTCATGAAGAAGACTGCTGTGGCAATTGCAACAACAAAAAAAATAAACAAATGGGACTTAATTAAACTGAAAAGCTTCTGTACAGCTATGGAGACAACAACCAAAGCAAACAGACAACCTACACAATGGGAAAGGATATTTGCATATTTTGAATCAGACAAAAGCTTAGTAACTAGGATCTATAGAGAACTGAAATTAAAACACATGAAAAAAGCCAACGATCCCATATATCAATGGGCAAGAGACATGACTAGAACCTTCTCTAAAGACAGACGAATGGCTAGCAAACATATGAAAAAAAGCTCATTGTCCCTAATTATTAGAGAAATGCAAATCAAAACCACCTAAGATATCACCTAACCATAGCCAGAATGGCCCACATCATAAAATCTCAAAACTGCAGATGCTGGCGTGGATGTGGAGAGAAAGGAACACTTTTACACTGCTGGTGGGACTACAAACTAATACAACCTTTTTGGAAGGAAGTATGGAGAAATCTCAAAGAACTCAATTTGATCCTGCAATCCCATTACTGGACATCTACCCAGAAGGAAAAAAAAATCCTTTTATCATAAGGACACTTGCACTAGACTATTTATTGCAGCTCAATTTACAATTGCCAAAATGTAGAAACAGCCTAAATGCCCACCAACCCAGGAATGGATTAACAAGCTGTGGTATATGTATACCATGGTACACTATTCAGCCACTAAAAAAATGGAGACTTTACAGCCTTTGTATTAACCTGGATGGAAGTAGAACACATTATTCTTAGGAAAGCATCACAAGAATGGAGAAGCATGAATCCTCTGTATTCAATTTTGATATGAGAACAATTAATGACCTAGTTCATGGTGGGGGTGGGGGTGGGGGAAGGGGAGAGATAGAGAGGAGTGAGGAGGTGGAGAAAAGGAAG
>NW_003852408.1:28522705-28534869 GCF_000181295.1 Otolemur garnettii
GGAAGGGGAGAGCAGAGAGAGAAAGGAGGAGGAGGGAGGGGGTGGGGGAAAGGAAGAGCAGAGAAAGGGAAGGAGGGAAGGTGGGAAGAAGGGAAGGAAGGAGAGAGGTGGGGTCTCAGTGTGATACAACTTTTGGGGGCAGGACATAATTGTAAGAGGGACTTTGCCTAACAAATGCAATCAGTGTAAACCTGGGCTCTTGTACCCTCAATGAATCCCCATCAATTAAAAAAAAAAAAGAAAGAAAAGGAAAGTTAAAAAAAATGTTGCTTTGATATTTTGAAGCTGCCAAAGAATTTTCTAAAGACCTCAGGTTGCTGCCAATAAGAGCAAATAGATACCCATGCTGAAACATAGGCATGGAGTGAAGTGGTGTGATGGGAAAAAGGAAGTCCATCCTAAAGATGTTTGTATATGTGCTTAAGGAAATGTATCACTATGGTCTGTGGACTAGAAAAAATAAAATGTGCCTGAAGGAAGGCGCCAGGGAGTAAGCACCAAAGATAAGGGAGCTGAAGGGCAGTGGCACAGATGGACTATGATGATTCTTGATAAAACAAATACCAAGAGAGATGCTGAAGATTTAAGATGGAAGTAGAAATACCCTCTACCATTCACGTTTTTACTCTGGTCCACATACTACCTCTCTGTACACCTCTTTCTTCCAGAAAATAACATAAAAGTAGCTGAGAAAAAACAATGTGACCGATCAGGCACAGTTTACCCCTATAATCTTAGCACTCTGGGAAGCAGAGGCCACAGAATCCTTTGAGCTCAGGAGTTTGAGACCAGCCTGAGCAAAAGCAAGACCTTGTCTCTAAAAATAGAGACACCTGTAGTCCCAGCTACAGGAGGCTAAGGCAAGAGGATGGCTTGAATCTAGGAGTTTGAGGTTGCTGAGAGGTAGGCTAACACCACAGCATTCTAGCCTGGGCAAAGAGTGGAACTCTATCTCAAAATAAACAAACAAATAGACAAACAAACAAAAAAACACCAATGTGACAGACCTGGTAGACTACCTTTTATCCATTCTGCCTTCATTCTAATGTGCCTTTCTGAAATAAAAGGCAAGAAGGCAAAAACCTTTTATTTTCTAGACTATCTTATAGCTAAGATTACAGATTTAATGTAGCTTCAGCCAACTCAATGCATTACAAAAGATTTGGAAGGCAGAAGTTAAGATGAATCTATTCTTCTGCTGTCTTCAAAACCATACATGACCAGTGACAATTTTTCTGTGGCTGCAATGGTTGCTGTAACAAATTTATTATAATCTTATTGATTTTAAACAATAAAAATTTATTCTCTCATAGTAGTGGAAAAGAGAAATCTGAAAACAGTTTCTTGGGCCAAATCAAATTGTTGGCAATGGTGCAGTTGTCTCTGAGGCTCTAGGGGAGAGTTCACTATTTTCCTCTTCCAGCTAGCTTTCCTTGGATTTCCTAGCATTCCTTGGGTTGCATCACTACAATCTCTGTCTCCATGGTCTTATTGCCTTCTCTTTTATGTGTGTCAAATATCCCTCTGCTTCTTTCTTGTAAGAACACTTCTGACAGCATTTACGGCCCACCTAGATAATCCAGGATAATCTCCACCATGTCAAAATCCTCAATTTAATCAATCACAAAGATATTTTTTTCCAAATAAGGCAATATTTACAGGTTCCAGGAATTAGGACCTGGTATCTGTGGGGACCATTTTTCAATCTACCATATGTTGTATGAGCAAGGACATGTGTCCACTCACATGATTCATGGGTATAGAAAGAAAGTACATGAAGCATTCTGTGAAGGTGTGGCAGGTACTATTCTAGAAAAAACAGCAGTAGTATTTATAAAATATTTCAGCTTCCTAATGGTTTCTAGAGTGGTCAGATTTCTCCCTCCCTCCCTTCCTTCATTTTCTTCCTTTCTTTTTCTTTCCATTCTTTCCTTCTTTTCCTCCCTTCCTTCCATTTCCTTCCCTCCCTCCCTTTCTTTCTTTCTCCCCTCTCTTACCTATTCTTTCCTTCTTTCCCTACTTCTCTCCCTCTTTCCTTTCTTTTCTTTTTTTATAGCAACAAGGTCTACCTATGTTGCCCAGGCTTGACTTGAACTCCTAGGCTCAAGCAATCCTCCTTGGCCTCCCAAGTAGCTGGGACCACACACCCACACCACTGTGCCCAGCTCTAAAGTGGTCAGCCCTCTGAGAAGAGACATTAACTTCTTTAGTGACCTGATTCCACAATGTGGCTTTGGAATTGATTCCTAAAAGCTCAAACTATATTCTATTTCTCCAGCCTAGTGGTCCTCAAAGTCTAGTCTCTGAAACCAACAGCATATAACAATACCCGGAAGTTGTTAGAAATGCAAATTCTTTAGGCTAACCTCAGACCTGTTAAATCAGAAAATCTGAAGGTGGGGCCAGTAATCTGTTTTAAAATCTCCTGTCCTGGGTCTTTTAAGCCATTAAATTCATAGATAGCTATTATTAAATAGAGTAAATTATTTTCATTCAAAAGTAAGTTATTACAGCTTGAGCCTAGCAGTTTGAGGTTGTGGTAAGTAATGATGACACCACTGCTCTCTGGCCCTGGCAACAGAGTAAGACCCAATTACAGGAGGGGAGGAGAAGGAAGGGAAGAGGAGGGGAGGAGAGGGGAAGGAAAAGGGGAGAGAGGAAAAAGGACACGAGGGAGAGGGGAGGGGGGAAGGGGGAAGGAGGGGTCAGTTCCTCACCAATTATTGGACAATGGGCCTCAGTTCCCTGTTGGCTATTGGCAGTAGGCTGACCTCGTTCTTTGCCAGGTGGCTCTCTATCAGAACTAGCAAACAAGAACAAGAGAGAGTACACCAACGAGACAGCAGTCACAGTCTTTTAAAAGCAATTTACAGAAGTGATACTCCTTTACTTTTGGCATATTCTATTCGTTAAAATCAAGTTATGGTCTAGACCATATTCAGGGGAATAGAATTACACAAGGGTAGGAATATCAGGAGACAAGGATCATTAGAAATCATGTCAAAAGCTGCCTGGCTCGGCTCCTATAGCTCAACCGGCTAGGGCGCCAGCCATGTACACCTAAGGTGGCGGGTTCGAATCCCCAGCCCGGACCCGCCAAACAACAATGACGGCTGCAACCAAAAAATAGCCGGGCGTGCGTTGTGGCGGGCGCCTGTGGTCCCAGCTACTTGGGAGGCGGAGGCAGGAGACTCGCTTGAGCCCAGGAGTTGGAGGTTGCTGTGAGCTGTAATGCCATGGCACTCTACCCAGGGGGACAGCTTGAGGCTCTGTCTCAAAAAAAAAAAAAAAGCTGCCTAGCACTATATATATATTTGTTTGATTTTCACTGTTTGCAGTGGTTGTGTTTTATGAAGTCACATAAACAGGATTAGTGGATACTGAACTACTACTCCTAGGGGAAATGCAGGGTTAGGCTCTTGTGAGTCCCTAGTCACATTCTGTCAACCCATCACTACACAACATTCCTTTATATCTATTTCTGTTTAAAGACATCTTACTTAATATACTGTATATTGTCAACTCATTAACGTTTAACTCACAGCCAACAGCACTATAATTCACACCTGAATGAAGTCTACCTAATACACATATTTTTGCTTTAAGATATATCATAGCCTTCTTGAGCTTAGGAATACTAGACAGCACTTCAGCATCATGCTTACAGGCCATTTTAAACCACAAAATCACCAATGAAATACACAAAATTAAAAAAAAAAGCCTTAAATAGACTGTGAAAAAGGCATTTTTTATGGTGTGAGAACTAAAAAAAGAAGACAGAGCATGGCTTTGTTCAACTTAAGCTAGGCAACTTAAACTTTCTGTCACTCTGCGTATGTCCATGAATAACCAAGAAAGCAGTTTTGAGGGTTAAAAATAAATTTCATCAAGTAAAAGAAGGAGAAAATAGGGCGGTGCCTATGGCTCAAAGGAGTAAGGCGCCGGCCCCATATGTCGGTTCAAACCCAGCCCTGGCCAAAAACTGCAAAAAAAAAAGAAGGGGAAAATACAGAATCCAGGGATAATTGACTGTATCTTATTCATCACTATACACATGGGGAAAAAAGGAGAATATCTGTTGTTTCAGGAATAGCTTCTTATAGTTTTTTTCTCTCTTACATGAATGATGCAGGAAATAGGATCTTCGTTCCGTTTCTTGTAAGGACATAGGAAATATATGTTTCATAGGAAACGCAAAAACGATCCTACCTTCAAATT
Organism: Otolemur garnettii; assembly: GCF_000181295.1. NCBI lineage: Eukaryota > Metazoa > Chordata > Mammalia > Primates > Galagidae > Otolemur > Otolemur garnettii. The sequence continues at coordinate 28,526,924 of NW_003852408.1, forward strand.
AAAAAAAGATCACATAATATAGGCTCTCATATATAAGAAATAAAAATAAACCAAAAAGTATTCTTTATGGTAAAAGAAGGATATTTACAATAATTTCTAAAAATACTTAAGGTATTATGGCTTATGCCTGTAACCCCAGGACCATGCATAGAAAGTTGAGGTGGGAGAATCACTTGAGGCCGGAAGTTGGAGACCAGCCTGTGCAACATAGCCAGACCTCCACCCCTTAAAAAAAGAAAAAATTAGCTTATAGTTCCCGCTCCTCAGGAAGCTGAGGCAGGAGTACTGCTTGAGCCCAGGAATTCAAATATGCAGTGAGCTATGATACTGCCACTACACGTCAGCCTGAGCAACAGAGTAAGACCTTGTCCCTAAATAAAATAAAAATAAAAACAAAAAAATCCTCAAATATTTTCAATTGAATTAGAGTCTATAAAAAGAAATAAAGATAGTTCTCTTTGGCACAACTACAACAGGTACTTTACTTAACAAACGCAAACACTGTAACCTGATCATTTGTATCCTCATATTAATCTGGAAAAAACAAAAAGACAGCTCTCGTCTGAAAAAAAAATACTATGATACATTAAGTGTTTAGTATATATAGGCATTTTCCCTGCCCACATAAATTAGATACTATTATTTTGCATTAGAAGTAATTGATATGTAGAGGCTAAGTAATCTTCTCAGGGTTACCTTTAGTAAGTATAATAGCAAGGGTTTTTTTTTTGTAGAGACAGTCTCACTTTATTGCCCTCGGTAGAGTGCTGTGGCATCACACGGCTCACAGCAACCTCCAGCTCATGGGCTTAGGTGATTCTCTTGCCTCAGCCTCCCGCGTAGCTGGGACGACAGGTGCCCACCACAACATCCAGCTATTTTTTTGTTGCAGTTCAGCCAGGCCGGGTTTGAACCCACCACCCGGGGTATATGGGGCCAGTGCCCTACTCACTGAGCCACAGGCAAGGTTTTAAACTCATACACTGAGACTGATAGCCTGTGATATTAATCATTATAATTATAATGATTATAACCTTCCAAAGAATCAAGTGAATGTCTCTGAAACCTCATATGATCCTTTTTCTTATTTATTTATTTATTTATTTGAGATAGTCTCACTGTTGCCCTGGGTGGAGTTGTATGGCATTATGGCTCACAGCCACCTCAAACTCTTGGGACCAAGAGCTCCTCTTGCCTCAGCCTCCTGAGTAGCTGGGACTACAAGGAAGTGGCTGCCATAACACCTGGCTAGTTTTTCTCTTTTTAGTGGAAATGGGAGTTTCCTGCTTGCTCAGGTTGGTCTCAGAACTTCTGAGTTCACGCAATCCACCTGACTAGGCTTCCCAGAGTGCTGGAATTAAAGGCAAGAAAGCCCTGTATCCAGCCTCCTTTTTTTTTTTTTCCTCTTTAGCAGTTGAATAGGCTTATTTCACATTATGGGTGAAATGTACTTTTTTATTTTTTGAGACATAGTCTCACTATGTCACCCTTAGTAAAGTGCTATGACATCACAGCTCACAGCAACCTCAAACTCCTGGGTTTAAACGATTCTCTTGCCTCAGCCTCCCAAGTAGCTGGGAATACAGGGGCCCGCCACAATGCCCAGCTATTTTTTTTGCTGTTGTTGTTGCAGTTGTCATTGCTGTTTAGCAGGCTTGGGCCGAGTTTGAACCCACCAGCCCCAGTGTATGTGGCTGGAGCCCTAACCACTGAGGTACAGGCACCAAGCCAAAATGTACTTTTATAAAAGAGACATTTCAAGAAGTGCTTCTAACAGCATTTTGACGTTGTCAATACATTCTCAAAGTCGTATCAGTTTGACTACCATTTAGCATTATTTTTAAAACTACTGCTATTCAAATAATGGTTAGTTTCATCTTGGTTTTGAATTAATTTGAAATGTTTTCATCTATGTATGCCTTTTTTTTTAAGGCAGAGTCTTGCTCTATTGCCCGGGAATGAGGGGAATGGCATCATCATAGCTCACTGCAACCTCAAACTCCTAAGATCAAGTGATCTTCCTGTGTCAGCTGCCTGAGTAGCTAGGACTACAGGAGTGCACCACAATGCCCAGCTAATTTTTTCTATTTTTGCAGAGCCAGAGTTTCACTCTTGTTCAGGCTGATCTCAAACTCCTGGCCTCAAAGCAATCCTTCCACCTTGGCCTCCCAGAATGCTTGGATTATAGGCATAAGCCACCATACCAAGTCCACAACTACTTTTATAGTATGTTTACATATGAAAATGATAAATAATTAGATAGATAAGTAGGGTTTGGATATGAAAATATGCAGGCTCAGTGCCCGTAGCACACTGGTTATGGAGCCAGCCACATGCACTGAGGGTGGTGGGTTCAAACCTGGCCCGGGCCCCCTAAACAACTCAGGAGGCTGAGGCAAGACAATTGCTTAAGCCCAAGAATTTGAGGTTGCTATGAGCTGTGATGCCATAGCACTCTACCCAGGGTGACAGCTTGAGACTCTGTCTCAAAAGAAAAAAAGAAAATGCAGAAATGCCCAGTAATCAGAGCATTGTAAATGTTCAATTACAGGGAATTGAGACAGTTAAGGAAGGAAGAGAGAAATATACATGGAATTAGAAATTCTAAAAAATAAGAAAAAATAGTTTTGAAATAAAGATGTGAAATTTATTTCTTGATCTGTATCCAACTTTGTCTAGCATTTCAGAAAATACTTTTTGGGGTTTTTTTGTTTTTGGCCAGGGCTGAGTTTGAACCCACCACCTCTGACATATGGGGCCAGCACCCTACTCCTTTGAGCCACAGATTCTGCCCAGAAAATACTTATTTTTAAATACTAGTCAATTCCACCAAACATGCTTGGGACTTAAAGATAAAACACTTCCACTGAGGCTTGGTGCCTGTTGCACAGTGATTATGGCACCAGCCACATACACCAAGGTTGGTGGTCCAGCCCGGGCTTGCTAAAAACAACAATGACAACTGTAACAAAAAATAGCTGGGCATTGTGGTGGGCACCTATAGTCCCAGCTACTTGGGAGGCTCAGGCAAGAGAATCACATAAGCCCAAGAGTTTGAGGTTGCTGTGAGCTGCGATGCCGTGGCACTCTACCGAGGGGGACATAGTGAGGTTCTATCTTAAAAAATATATAAATAAATAAATAAAATAAATAACACTTCCACTGAGTTTGTGAGTTAAGGCAATGGTTAAGTCAAGTGATTCTGCTTTGTTTGTGAGGAAAATAAGTAATATAAAATCCTAAAAACACCAACATGAAAAGAGATTACTTTGGCTCGCGGTGCCTGTGGCTCAAGCGGCTAAGGCACCAGCCATGTACACCCAAGTTGGAGGGTTCGAATCCAGCCTGGGCCTGCCAAATAACGAGGACGGCTGCAACCAAAAAATAGCCAGGTGTTGTGGTGGGCACCTGTAGTCCTAGTTACTTGGGAGGCAGAGGCAGGAGAATCTCTTGAGCCCAGAAGTTGGAGGTTGCTGCGAGCTGTGATGCTACAGCACTCTACCCAGGGTGACAGCTTGAGGCTCTGTCTCAAAAAAAAAAAAAAAGAGAGATTACTTTTTGAGAGGAGAGGGGAAAGCAGATAGGTAAATAAGGGATGGTATTGGTATTTAATAGTGCAGAGCTAGCAAAACTTCAGAATGGGAATTGACTGATACTACATAAGTTATAAATAGAATCTTGTTATTATTGCATTAAAGAATTAGTATATTCAGGTCAGGCAGGGTGGCTGACACCAGTAATCCCAGCACTATAGAAGGCCAAGGTGGGAGGATGACTTGAGACCAGGAGTTTGAGACCAGCCTGAGCAATAGCAAGACCCCATCTCCATAAAAAAACGAAACAGAAGAAAAAAATTAGCTGGGTATGGCAGCACATGCATGTAGGCTCTGCTGAGGTAGAAGGATCTCCTAAACCTGGGAGTTTGAGGATACAGTGAGCTATGATGATGCCACCGCAGTCTAGCCCAGGCAAAAGAGACCCTGTCTCAAAAATAAATAAATAAATAATAATAATAATAAATTAAATAATATTTTCCTAAAGATACACCTTTTCTCTATTTCTCTTGTCTTGCTCCCTATTATACTAACATTCTTAATAAGTATAAAAAAATAACATCATAGCTTCCTGGTCATTGACAGAAGCAGCAATGCGAGGGGGTAATTTATTTTCCTAGTATATTTTTCTATGCATCCGGCGTGGGTTGGCTGTGGTTTTGGCTATGAGCTCCCAGAAAGGCTTGTTCCAGGCCTCAGAAGCACCAGAATAAGTTTAGCTTCAAAAATGACAAGTTCGATAAGAGTGTTCAAACCAAGAAAATTAATGCAAAACTTCATGATGGAGTATGTCAGCACTGTAAAAAGTTCTTGAATGGCGTGTAAAATACAGCAAATACAAACCATTACCAAAACCTAAAAAATGTGTTAAATGTTTACAAAAGACAGTGAAAGATTCTTATTACATAATGTGTAGACTATGTGCCTATGAGCTTGAAGTTTGTGCAAAATATGGAAAGAAAGAAGACATTGTTATTCCATTTAATAAAGAATCAGAAAAAACAGAAAATATTGGAAATAATGAAAGTTCCAATCATAGAAGAAGCTGCAGAAGAAATGAAGTGATGATGACTTAGACTTTGATACCGATTTAGAGGACTCAGAAGATAACAATCAACTGAATTAATATGACTATATTATGAGTCTTTTCGAGAATATGAAACTCTGACCAACATTTGAATTTGAATGTTTCAGAGAAAATACTGCAAAATCCTACTGATCGAGTCAGAAAAATCTATAAAAAATAGGCAGAATTTATACATGAACAACATATTGTATATAATATTTGAATAATTATAAAACTTTCAGCCAGAGTTTTCTTATAACAAATTTTTAAGTAGCATATACTAGAATATCTGCCAAAATGAATACTGGGGTATCATACTGCAATTCATGGGAGTTATTTAGAAGAATATATTCTCTAATACCAAACTAAACAAGATTGAGAATTGATAGTCATAGAAGAACTATCTCATATAAAATAAGATGACATTATTATATTGCTATCCACAAAAATTGTTCCTCAGTAAGTATCTTTTGATAGAGTGTGCTCAAGTGTACTCAAGTATTAGCAACTCACATAGCAAAAATCCCCTTACACTGGCTTATTATAAAGCAAAAGCAGTTTATTTTTTATAATAATGTTTAGCAATCATACAATATTTGTTTATAACAATTTTTCTTTGAAAGCATTTTTGTGTATTTTATTGCATTGTTTTTAATCTTTTGTCTTTTGTAAGTCAGAAAGCTGCATAGAATTTATATATATAGTTTAATATGCAATTATAAAGGAAATTTGTTCATTTACACCTAGGGGAAGAAACTGCCCGCATCAGAACCCTCCTTCCTCCCAGGTCTCATAGGGCTCTCTTTCTTTCAGCCAAAGTTCATCCTTCCCAAAGTTGCCACTACTCTGAATTGTGATGATTATTTTCTTTATCTTTCTACCACCTCTGTTTGTACTGGTAAATAATATAAATTACTTTTGTCTGATTTTTGAACCCTTTCCTATTTTTTATGTTGAGAAATCTCAAAGCTACAGAAAAGTAGCAAAACAGTTCAATGAACTTTTGCATATTCTTTACTTTTCTATTTTACTGGGTAGTGCCCATGGCTCAGTGGTTGGGACACCGGCCACATGCTCTGGGGCCGGTGGGTTTGGACCCGGCCTGGGCCTGCTAAACAACCAACAAAAAAAGTAGCCAGGCGTTCTGGTGGGCACCTGTGGTCCTGGCTGCTGGGGAGGCTGAGGCAGGAGAATCGCTTGAGCCCAAGGGTTGGAGGTTGCTGTGAGCTGTGATGCCATAGTACTCTACGAAGGGTGACAAACTGAGACTCTGTCTCAATTAAAAAGAATAATAATATTTTATCTTGTTTTCTTTATATCTATATTTTATCTGCTGAACCACTGAAAAATAAGTGACATGCACTAGCTTTGAATTCTGTATGAACAGATTTATATTATATGTGGTCTTTTGTGTCTCTTTTCTTCATTGTTACAAAATTTGTGGGATTGGTCCATGTTGCAAGAGCTTTAACTTGTTCTTTTCACATTACTGTGCATTATTCCATGTATTTACTTACCATAGTTTACTTTTTCTAATGTTGAGAGACATTTGAGTTATCTGAAATTTTTATTTTTATTTTTATTTATTTTTTTGAGACAGAGTCTCACTATGCCACCCTCAGTAGAGTGCCATGGCCTTGTAGCCTATGGTTACCTCAAACTCTTGGGGATTCTCTTGCTTCAGCCTCTCAAGTTGCTGGGACTATGGGCACCTGCCACAACACCCACCTGTTTTTTTGTTGTAGTTGTCATTGCTGTTTGGCAGGTCAGGGCTGGATTGGAGCCTACCAGCTCCAGTGTATGTGGCTGGCACCCTAACCACTGAGCTAAGGGCGCTGAGCCTGAAATTTTTTATTTTTTAATTGCAAACAATATTGTTATGAACATAGTTATTTGTGTTTCTTGATATATATGTGCATTTCTGTGAGGTATGTTTCAGTGGTAGAAGGAATCAGGTATATATATCTTGAATTTTACTATTTAATATGAAACTATTTTTCAGGGGGACTTTCCTTTCCCTTTTGCAATGTACTGAAGTTTCAATGATCTACACTGTTTCTAACACTTGTTACCTGACTCTAAAATTCCTGCCAATGTGCTTTATGAGCTATAAGATCTCTTTGTCTTATTAATTTATTTATATTTCTCTAATTACTAGTAAGCTTGAGCCCCTTTTTATGTTTCTTGACTATTTGGTTTTTTGGTAATAGGTAATGTTATAAAAGGAATAATTTTTTTTTGCAGTTTTTGGCTGGGGCCGGGTTTGAACCAGTCACCTCCAGCATACGGTGCCTTACTCCTTTGAGCCACAGGCACCACCCAGGAATAATTTTCATTAAGTGGTTTTTCAGAAATACATATGGAAATATTTAGGGGTGTGATGTCAATTTACTTTAAAATATCTCAGCATAAAAAAATACAGACACAGATAAACGTTTTAGTGATACCAGAAAATCTTACCTAGGAATAAATCAAAAAGTGCTTAAGAACTTTGTCAATAAAAATATAAAATCTTATCAAGATATTAAATAAAATATTCCCTGTTAATGGAGAAGATATTCACGATACAGAAGTCTCAATACTCTACGCTTGTCTTAGAGAACTTTTCTCTCCCACATTATTTGTGTGGCTTTCCTGTTTGGCATCTAAGTTTTTTGTTTGTTTGTTTTTGCTTTTGTTTTTAGGGACAGAGTCTCACTTTATTACCCTTGGTAGAGTGCTGTAGTGTCACAGCTCACAGCAACCTCCAACTCCTGGGCTTAGGTGATTCTCTGGCCTCAGCCTCCCAGGTAGCTTGAACTGCAGGCATCCACCACAACACTGGCTATTTGTTCCTTTTTTTTTTGAGACAGAGTCTTAAGCTGTTGCTCATGGTAGAGTGTTGTGGCATCACAGCTCACAGCAACCTCCAACTCTTGGGCTTAAGCTATTCTCTTGCCTCAGCCTCCCAAGTAGCTGGGACTGCGGGCACTTGCCACAATACCCAGCTATTTTTTGGTTGCAGTTGTCATTGTTGCTTAGCGGACCCAGGTTGGATTGGAACCCACCACCCTAGGTGTATGTGGCCGGTGCCCTTGCCAACTGAGCCACGGGCACTGCTGGCAAATAAGTTTTATTTTCTGAGCTATTTAACTTTGTGAAGAACCAAGCAAGGTGTTACAAGACCTAGCATAAATTATTTCCCATGTGAATGAATAAGTTGTAATTTCTCAGATTAATGAGAGAGAACAGAGTATCACTTAGTGATATGTATTAATATTAATAGTTGCACTTTATTCTTTAGTGCTAAGAAACATTGTTTTGTAAGCAAGTTTTTTTTTTTTTTT
>NW_003852408.1:28535564-28546169 GCF_000181295.1 Otolemur garnettii
GTGTATGTGGCTGGCGCCATAGCCACTTGAGCCACAAGTGCCAAGCCCAAAATACTGATCTTAAAATTCACATGAAGAGCTTTTAAGAAAATTCTTATTCCTATAACATTATGATTTCATTCACTCTGGAATTTAGCCCAGATTTTTTTCCTCAACTCCTCAGGTGACTTTGATCATCAGATCCAGGAGGTGGTTACACAGATTCAGAGATATATAAAATTAGTACTTAAGATGTGTCTACTGTATTATACATAAATTTACCCCAGTATATTATTGTCAAATCCATGCCTTGAAATGAAATAATGTAAATCTTGACTTAAGCAAGAGTTATAGGTAAAGTGATTTTGAGGTAGAAAAATCTGTTTGAATCCTCTCACTGCCTCTTACTCATCCTGTCACTCTGGCCAATTTGTGGCCAACCTTTGTGAGGTTACCTGATGTGTACCTTCATTTGTAAAATAAGGATCTCCACATTGTAAAATTACTGTGATTAATAAATATATAGAAAACTTAAAAAATATATAACATCATACTTTACATCTTGAGGTAATAAGCAAGGACTTTCAGCCATCCTTATTTCTCATTTTCTGTCTACTTAATCACTTTAATTCTGTTACAGAAGCAGTAAAAACTGAAAAATCACTATAAATTCACAATAGCTAATAACCTATCTATGGCACTATGCCAATGTAAGCTTCTCTGAATGTAGGCTTTCTTTTCTAGCGTGGTGTAAGATAAAGATATTTGCTGCCAGACGGTGGATATTAGAATTTCTAATCTTAACAGCACAGAATAAATTAGAATGTGTCTTCTTAAATCTAGCTTTAGATGAAATTCAATCTTTGTTTCTCATCAATTTGAGCCAACTTTCAACTTAATGAATAATGTAAATAACAGTATTTTACCAAAAAAATTTACATTTATATACTAACTTTCACTCAAGAACCTCCAACATTGAATAGAAAGAATTTAATACACATAACACAAAATTCTGCCTGCTTTTTTATTGAATTAATTATCTTGTTTACTTACAAACAAGATAACCTCCTTTTATTAGGTTACTTTATTAACCTCCCTTTGTTAGGGAGGTTAATTGTACCAATTCCAGAAATCTCATCAGAAATTGTTCTAAAATAAATTTCTAAACTTTGTATAATTAACAATTATATTCTTCTCTTAAACTTTGGGAATTTATAAACACATAAAGATGAATTAATGGTATAAGAAAGTAAAAGAATACTATACTATTTTTCTCAAAATCGTAAAGACATTTTCTTTTTACAAAGAATAGATACTGTAAAGATTCACATAGGTGGAAGAGACCTCAGAATAATTTAGTACACTCTCCTGAAGTGTCAGACTTGGTTTTAAGTGGTACAGGGACTAGTATTAGTAAAAGTTAAGTTTTCTTTCTCTTGTCTGATTACTGAGAAGAAAAATCTCCATTTGGTGATAGTGTATCTTTATTATACCTCAAACATTATACCTCAAACATATACCTCAAACAGTCTCTCTTTTAATACAGAGAAAGCCTTAAGCTTCAGAAATTTTGGCAAGGAAAAATATCTAGAAAGTTAATAACATAGATTTGTTTTCATCTTATTTATTTATTTATTTTTAGCCTTTGGTTCTATTTTATTCTTTTTTTGTTTTCTACTGTGTTGATTTTTTTTTTAAATTAAATCATCACTGTGTACATTAATGCAGTCATGGGGTACAATGTACTGGTTTTATATACAATTTGAAATATTTTCATCAAACTGGTTAACATAGCCTTCATGGTATTTTCTTAGTTATTGTGTTAAGACATTTATATTCTACATTTAGTAAGTTTCACATGTACCCTTGTAAGATGCACCATAGGTGTGGTCCCACCAAGTACCCTCCCTCCACCTATCCTCTCCCCTCCCCTCTCTTTCCTCTTTCCCCATATTCTTGGGCTATAATTGGGTTATAGCCATCATATGAAAGCTATAAATTAGTTTCATAGTAGGACTGAGTACACTGGATACTTTTTCTTCCATTCTTGAGATATTTTACTAAGAAGAATATGTTCCTTTTGAAAAGATGTTTGGAGATCACTTAGAGAACTACAAATAGACCTGCCATTTGATCCTACAATTCCTCTACTAGGTATATATCCAGAAGACCAAAAATCACATTATAACAAAGATATTTGTACCAGAATGTTTATGGTAGCCCAATTCATAATTGCTAAGTCATGGAAGAAGCCCAAGTACCCATAGACCCATAAATGGATCAATAAATTGTATTATATGTACATCATGGAATATTATGCAACCTTAAAGAAAGATGGAGACTTTACCTCTTTCATCTTTTCATCTTTATTTATTTTTAAATAAATAAATTTTAAAAGTTACCTTCCATTTATGATACTGGCTTTCCATTTGTAGTAAAGATGGGATGTTTCTGGCTAGGTGTGGCGGCCCATGACTGTAATCCTAGCACTCTGGGAGGCCGAGGTGAGTAGATTGATTGAGCTCAGGAGTTCAAGACCAACCTGAGCAAGAGCAGACTTGTCTCTAAAAAATAGCTGGGCATTGTGGCAGGTACCTGTAGTCTCAGCTACCTAAGAAGCTGAGGCAAGAGGACTGCCTGAGCCTAAGAGTTTTAAGTTGCTGTGATGCCACAGCACTCTACCAAGGGCAACAAAGTGAGACTTTGTCTGGAAAATAATAATAATAATAATAATAAGGCCAAGAGTAGTGGCTCACACCTGTAATCCTAGCACTCTGGGATGCCAAGGCGGGTGGGATGCCTGAGCTCAGGAGTTCCAGACTAGCCTGAACAAGAGCAGAGACTCTGTCTCTAAATATAGCTGGTGTTGTGGCAGGTGCCTATAGTCCCAGCGACTTGGGAGGCTTAGACAAGAGTTAGAGGTTGTTGTGAGCTGTGATGCCAGGGTACTCTATCTACCAAAGGCAATAAAGTGAGACTCTGTCTCAAAATATAAATAAATAAATAAATTTAATTAAATGCATATTTTTAAAAACTGATTTGAAGAAAAATATTAAATAATGAAGTAATAGTGTCATATGAATATAGAAAAGATTCCTATAATACTTAGTGGTACACAGATAAGGTGAAAATCAGGTCCTTGAATTTTTGGAAATGTAATCAAGTATTTCCAAAGATAAAAAAATCTCTCACCAAACAAATAAATATAAACAGGCCCCTTGTTTAAGGTACATCGGAAGTAATGGCTACTAACACATACTATGAAGTCAGAACAGCTGGGTTTGAATCCTGGCTGGACCACATCCTAGCTATGGAAGTTTGGCAAATTGTGCCTCCATATTATCAGTGTAAAATAAGAATACAACAGCCTTTACAGTGTTTCTGCAAGGGTTAAGCGATGGTTTAATGCATACAAGCACTAAGAACAATTGTAGCACATGGTAAGTACTCAAAAATGTCATTCAACTAGTTATGATTTCACTGTATGTTAAAAGCCTAAATTTCAAATCAAAATAGAGTTAGGTGAATCAAAATGTACTACTAGGCTTATGTTACCTAGAGAGGAAAATAAGTCTAAGAACAAGCTATGTTGAGGGGGGATGGAAGAGTAGAGTAGAACATGCAAAAGTTAATGATTCAGACAGGGACAGTGGGCACAATAAAGGTTGGGTTTCCTAAGAAAAACAGGCCTCAGAAAATAAGATATGAAGGGAAAAGTACCCAATCTTCCTTAATTCCACAATTTTGACTAGAGCTAGGTTTATTTATAATTATGTACTGTACACATATTGAACTGCTGGTTGGTGTTTTTTAAGGTTCCTATGTAATGAAAGCAGTCCAATATGGCACCTATTCCCTTAAAGACAATTATGAAATACAGACTCACTAGCAAAAGAGAAAGTCTTTGAAAAAGTGATAATTGAGGTATAAACAACTAGGATATGAGTTATAAACCCATAAATCTCCTTATGTCTAACCAGTATTGTCTCAGACAATTATCTGGTAATTTTTTTTTCTGGTTGAAAACATACATTAGGTCTCTGATGGCAAGCTCAGATCTGAGCTACTAGGAATTATAGTAAAATAATTGATATGAATTTCTAAATTTCAGAAGTTCTTTCCTTTAAAAAAAAAGTTAATAATTCATCTTCATGGAGAAAAACAGTATTTTAGCTGCTGGATTGGGAAAACCAAGGTTTTCTGTCTTTTTGTCTTTTTAGAATAGATAGCTAGTGTCTTTAGTGGCCAGAAATCATTAGTGATCTAAATAGAACCCTGTGTTCTAAATAGAACATAATGATGTCCATATACCTTTTCCCAACATTAATAATTAACTCCTGATATTCAATTATTTTACAACACATACTGAGTTAATGTCTTAACATAAATAAGCAATCTTATTCTGCAGGAATACGGACTTCTCATTCTGCAAAGCTTCTTAAGAAACAGCCCACAAAAAGAAGGAAATGGATGGTCTACAGAGATTTCATTGATCTGTACTCTGATTGTCTCCAAAAAAATTATGTAAAACAGATTTATAAGAATACACAAAATTATAATTTTAAAAAATTTAAGAGCTAGAGATAAGTGGAGTAACCCTTCTCTGATCTCTTAACTCTACATCGAAGTAATCTTTGAATGATTATAATGTGAGACTCTGTGGCTCTGTACAATTACACATATTAATTTATGATCATGTGGTTGGCCTGTCAGATTTTCCCTAACAACTTCCTTCATATTATTCTTAAAGATCCACTGCTAACATATGCTTTCACTAAGTAGTACCTCATGATCTGTACTCTCAACTAAAATTGGTAAAAGATAAGCTTTTTCTGAAGAAAGATAGTTTTATCTTGTTACGGTCAGTCATAAATTCTTTCACTGGTGCTGGGTCTAATCCTACACAATGTACAAGGTATAGCGTGGTAAGAAGGCTAGTAAATGTGGTTGTGGTGATTGTATAAATGCATACTTGATGAGGAGGAAGATACAATTCCAGTTACAGCAATAAATGGTTTGATGTCAGGAAGTAAACTACTCAGTTGAAAATAATCTAGAGAGAAATGATTACTATTAATACAGAACATTTAAGTATCCTTTGTTATTCCTTAGAAAATAACCTCACTTTGTCAACATTAAATTCATAATCAAGCTCTTTACCAGTATTAAAAGAAGGTACAATTGTACCATTTGAGTAAGCTTCTTTGAAAATGAAATCAGGTACTAGTGTCTACTTAGGAAAAGTTTTCTATGTTCCAGCATTACTTTAAAGATCAAAATCTGATGATTCAGATTGGAATGGGGAAAGAGAAAGGAAAGTAAATATAGCTTTTTTATATTTTTACCATGATAAATCTAAAATAAGGGAGTTAATAATTAATATTTTGGTTTTGTCTACACGTGATATTCCATAAACTATCTTGCTGGATATGTCCTTTCAACTGAGAGCAACAACCAGTTTTCAATAAACACTTGTCCATTATATGAATCCATTAAATTCATTTTTTGCCACATTAAAAACAAAATATTACTGGGCAGTGCCTGTGGCTCAATGGGTAGGGCGCCAACCCCATATACTGAGGGTGGCTGGTTCAAACCCAGCCCAGCCAAACTGCAACAAAAAATAGCCGAGCATTGTGGTGGGCACCTGTAGTCCCAGCTATTGGGGATGCTGAGGCAAGAGAATCACCTAAGCCCAGGAGTTTGATGTTGCTGTGAGCTGTGACACCACAGCACTCTACTGAGGGTGATAAAGTGAGACTCTGTCTCTAAAATATATATATTTTTTTCTTTTAAGTATTTGACGGCTTGGCGCCTATGGCTCAAGTGGCTAGGGCACCAGCCACATACACCTAAAGTGGCGGATTCGAATCCAGCGTAGGCCCGCCAAACAACAATGATGGCTGCAACCAAAAAATGAGCTGGGCATTGTGGTCCCAGGTACTTGGGAGGCTGAGGCAGGAGACTCGCTTGAGCCCAGGAGTTGGAGGTTGCTGTGTGCTGTGATGCCACAGCACTCTACCCAGGGGAAGAGCTTGAGGCTCGGTCTCAAAAAAAAAAAGTATTTGACAATATTTCACAATTTACACATTAGTACATATCCCTTTTTTAATTCATGCATTTATTCAACAAACATAAGAGTCATAGTGAAAATATTCCACAATGTACCCAACACTACATACTCCACAGTCACTGTGGAGAGAAAGGGCCATTAAAAAAAGTCACTATCAGCTCAGCGCCCATAGCACAGTGGTTATGGTGGCAGCCACATACCGAAATTGGCAGGTTTGAACCTGGCCCAGGCCAGCTAAACAACAATGAAACTGCAACTAAAAAAATAGCTGGGCATTGTGGTGGGAGCCTGTAGTCCCAGCTACTTGGGAGTCTGAGGCAAGAGAATAGTTTGAGCCCAGAAGTTTGAGGTTGCTGTGAGCTGTGATGTCATCATAGTGAGACTCTGTCTCAAAAAAAAAGAAAAAAGTCACTATCACAAAAAACTTCAGAGTCCAATACAAGAGGGAGATTAAAAAAAAATCATAAAATATGTGAAAATTTAGGTATGGTGCCTATAATTTATTTTCAAAAAGTTCAGAAAACACAATGAAATGTAAGTTATCTGTGGAAGAAGGATAGGGTAAATACAGCAAACATTAACAGCTGGTGACTCAAATTCTGGGAAAATGGTCGACTGGTAGCAACCCTAAGCAGAGGCTCCTGAGCAGAGGAAGAAACACTGGCCAGAATGGGATTCTATGAAGCCAAAGACGAGAGCTGAGCCAAGAAAGAAGTCTGGCGAACTGTAACTCCAAGGAACAGCATTCAAGAAAACAAATTATAGGTACAAAGCCTATTGACTAGAGGACGGGGAAACCCCCTCTCCCAAGCAGGGGGCCTGCTGCAGGCTATCTGGGAATGAGCAGGGAACAAAAGATCTCTCATTTTACCTAACCAGAGAGAGCCGCTAAACTCTGGGTCTCTTTCTCCAGGGAGGTCCCACTTATAAACCTAGACACCACCCCACCAGGCATAAAATTGAACAGATATTTCCCCCCACAGTCCAAACTCCCAGTCCATCCTTTCCCCCTTGCACAGTGATCTGAAGTTCTGCCCCCTGCAGAGCACAGAGTGTTTGGTCTTGTCCTGACAGAACTGGGCATAGTATGGATCACCAACCATCAGGACAGAATCTGTGACTAATGGGAAAGAAAGAGGGTATAGGAAAGGAACACTCAGCAGGAGGAGGAGCAGTCCCCTGGTTATGACTATGCCCGGCCAGTGGTAGTGTTGACCCTTGGTTTGGGCTGTGACTGGCCGAACAGGGTGCAGAACCCCCAGCTCTCATGGCACTCACAGCAGGAGAGTGGTTGCCCAGTGTGGACTGAGTTTGGTAGACAGGGCTGATCCCCAGCCCACAGGGGTGGACTGTGACCTGAGAGCAAGGGCATGGTCCCCTGATTCCAAATGAACCCTTGAGCAGTGGCTTACTGGGTGTGAACCAAGACCTGAGGGCTAGGGCGTGGTCCACTGTCTCCAGCGGGGCTGGTGAGCAGAGGCTTACCAGTTAGGACTGAGACCTGTGGGTGGAGTGCAGTGCCCTGACTCTAACAGAGCCTGTGAACAGAGGCTTGCCAGGCAGTAGACTGAGACTGGCAGGTAGGGGCATGGTACCCTGTAAGCAGAGAAGCAGACAACAGTGTGGACTGAATCTGGTGGGTGGGAGTGTGGATCCCTGGCTCCAACTGTGCTGTTGGAGACCCCTGAATCCCTCTCTATTGGGGAGGTTTTACACACCTGAGACAATTTGGTTGGAACCCATGTCTGAGGCTGTCCACTGGGGGCATTCTGAGGTTGACCTTTGAAGTTCTGTAGCAGAAAAAAACTAATGGGTGGGGGTGCCACAGCTGTTTGTATTTCTTCACAGTTGAGATTTAAACCTAATACTGTGGATTCTTAGGATAAGTAGAGGTTGGCTGATATCAAAATAGAGCTAGCTGTGCTATCTCACCAAGTAGGTCCTCAAGAGTCTCCGGCTAAAACTCTGAAAGGGGCTTTTGTAAGGTTGTAGGAGATAACCGACATTTACAAAGCCTAGTGCTTTGGTAAGGGCCTATATCTACTACCTGAGAACCCCAATTCAGTTTCACCCTACCAGTTCTAATAACCAAACGGTGAAAAATAAACATGGTGTGGACCTAACAGAAGAACTCTGGTAACGTGAATAACCAGAGTAGATCAAACACCCAAGAAATGACAAAGGAGATACAACTGAAGATGCCATGAATAGAAAAATGGCAGCAATGTCAGAAATTGAATTCAAATATGGATAGCAAGTAAGATAAACAGAATGGAAGAGAAGAGAAATGTTATTCCAAAGAGTAGTTCTAAAGTTGTCTCAAGTAATTAATGAATTCAAAGCCCAAGTCACCAAAGATATGGACATAATGAAAAAAAGAGAGAGCCTAGCTGAAGGAAACAAAAAAGTTAGTTGAGGAGCTCCAAAATATAGTAGAATACCTCACTAATAGAGCTGACCAGGCAGAAGAAAGGGTCTCTGAAACTGAAGACAAAGCTTTTGAACGTGTTCCCAAACATTCAAAGAGGCAGACAAATGGAGAGCAAAAACTAATCATTCCCTGAGAGGGTTGTGGGATTACTCCAAAAGATCAAACATTTGTCTTATAGGAATTCCCAAAGGAGAAGAGGATGGTCCCAGAGGTACAGATGCTCGGCTCCAAAAGATTATGGAGGAGAATTCCCCAAGCATAGAAAGAGATACAGAACTTCAAATACCAGACAGTTTCAGAACCCCAGCAAGACTCAATCCAAATAAAACATTTCCTAGACACATTATGAGTAATTTTGCCAAAGTTAAGACGAAGGAGAAAATTCTACAAGCAGCCGGATGTAAGAAAAGAACCACCTACAAACAAAGAAATATCAGAATGACTGCAGATCTCTCAGCTGAAATGTTTCAAGCCAGAAGAAGATGGTCATCAACCTTCAGTCTCCTAAAACAAAACAACTTCCAGCCCAGGATCCTCTATCCAGCTAAACTGAGTTTCATTTGTGATGGAAAAATCAAATACTTTAATGACATAGACAGGTTGAAGAAATTTGCAATAACTAAACCAGCTCTCCAGGATATTCTCACATCCATCCTCCACAACGACTAGCGCAATGTTCTACCTCCAAAGTAAACTCACCCAGAAATTTCGAACAGAACTCAACTTCTACAGGGTTAAAGGATTAAAAATGTCCACCGGACAATTGAAAACCATGACACCCAAAACACAACCAGGCTTATCAATTCTCTCAATTAATGTGAATGGTTTAAGTGTCCTCTTAAGAGGCACAAGCTGGCTGACTGGATACATCAACTCAGACTGATATCCACTGTATATAAGAATCTCATCTTACCTTAAAGGATAAAAATAGACTCAGGGTGAAGGGATGGACTTGTATAATACAGGCAAATGGAAACCAGAAAAAAGCAGCGGTTGCAATTTTAGTAGCAGATACAATTGGCTTTAAACCAACAAAGATAAAGAAAGATAAGGAAGGTCACTACGTATTTGTCAAGAGAAACACCCAACATGAAGAGAATGCTCCTCAATTTATAAAACAGACCCTAATAGATAAGAACAACTTGATATCTTCCTGTACTATAATAGTTGGATATTTTAACACCCCATTTGACAGTTTTGGATAGATCCTCCAAGAAGCAACTAAACAAAGAAATATTAGACTTAAACCTGACCCTAGAACAAATGACAGACCTCTACAGAACATTCACCCTAATAAAACTGAATATGCATTCTTCTCATGAGCCCACGGGTCATCCTCCAAAATAGATCGTATCCTAGGACACAAGTCTAACTTCAGCAAATTTAAAAGTGTAGAAATTATTCCTTGTATCTTCTCAGACCACCATGGAATAAAAGTTGAACTCAACAGCAACGGGAATCTTCATACTCAAACAAAGTAACGGAAGCTAAATAATCTTAGGCTGAATGACAGCTGGGTTAAAGAGGATATTAAGAAGAAAATCACCAAATTTTTGGAATAAAATGATAATGAAGACACAAATTATCAAAACCTGTGGGATACTGCAAAGGCAGTCCTAAAAGGGAAATTTGTGACATTGCAAGCCTTTATCAAGAAAACAGAAAGAAAGGAAGCCAACAACTTAATGGATCATCTCAAGGAACTGGAAAAGGAAGAACACTGCAACACCAAACACAGCAGAAGAAAAGAAATAACCAAAATTAGGGCAGAATTAAATGAAATTGAAAACAAAAGAATCATTCAGAAGGTCAATGAAACAAAAAGTTGGTTTTTTTGAAAGATTAACAAAATTGATAAACCTTTGGCCAACCTAACCAGAAATAGAAAAGTAAAATCTCTAATATCATCTATCAGAAATGATAAAAGAGAAATAACAACAGACACTTCAGAAATTAAAAAAAAAATTCTCAATGATTACTACAAAAATCTCTATTCCCAGAAATATGAAAATCTGAAGGAAATGGACTAATACCTGGAAGCATGCCACTTCCTAGACTCAACCAGAAAGAATTAGAAATCTTGAATAGACCTATATCAACCACTGAAATAGCATCAACAATA
>NW_003852408.1:28547066-28553158 GCF_000181295.1 Otolemur garnettii
CTCAAGCAAGTCTCCTGCCTCAACCTCCCAAGTAGCTGGGACCACAGGCGCCTGCCACAACGCCCGGCTATTTTTTGGTTGCAGCCATTATTGTTGCTTGGCGGGTCCGGGCTGGATTCGAACCCACCACCTTAGGTGTATGTGGCTAGCGCCTTAGCCGCTTGAGCCACAGGCGCTGAGCCTGAATGGTGTAAAATTGAAGACATTTCCCCTCAGATCAGGCAAGGATGAGGGGAAGGATGCCCACTGTCTCCACTACTATTAAACATAGTAATGGAAGTCTTAGCCATTGCAATCAGGCAAGAGATGGTGATCAAGGGTATCCAAATAGGGTCAGAAGAGATAAAACTCTCACTCTTTGCTGATGATATGGTCCTATATCTGGAAAGTCTCAGGGACTCTACTTCAAAACTCTTATAAGTGATCAAGGAATACGGCAGCGTCTCAGGATACAAAATCAACACTTACAAGTTAGTAGCTTTTATATACGCCAACAATAGTCAAGCTGAAAAAACAATCAAGGAATTTATTCCTTTTACAATAGTACCAAAGAAGATGAAATATCTGGGAATTTACCTAACAAAGGACATGAAAGATCTCTAAAAGGAGAACTATGAAATTCTGAGAAAAGAAATAGCTGAAGATGTTAATAAATGGAAAAACATAACCATGCTCATGACTGGGAAGAAACAACACTGTTAAAATGTCCATACTACCCAAAGCAATCTACAGATTTAATGCAATCCCTATTAAAGCACCATTATCATACTTTAAAGAACTTGAAAAAATAGTACTTCGTTTTATATGGAATCAGAAAAAAGCTCGAATAGCAAATACATTACTCAGAAATAAGAACAAATCAGGAGGTATCACATTGTCAGACTTCAGGCTATACTATTTGTACCAAAACAGCTGTTTGGTACAAATAGTACCAAAACAGCATGGTACTGGCACAAAAACAGAACGGTAGAATTTATGAAACAGAATAGAGAACCAAGAGATGAACCCAGCTACTTATCACCATTTGATCTTCGACAAGCCTATCAAAAATATTCACTTAGGGAAAGACTACCTATTTAACAAATCATGCTGGGTAAACTGGCTGGTGACCTGTAGAAGACTGAAACTGGACCCACACCTTTCACCATTAACTAAAATAGACTCTCACTGGATTAAAGATTTAAACTTCAGATATGAAAATATAAAAATACTAGAAGAGAGTGCAGGGAAAACATTTGAAGAAATTGGCCAGGGAGAATATTTTATGAGGAGGATCCCCCCTCCCGGCAATTGAAGCAACATCAAAAATACATTACTGGGATCTGAAAACTAAAAAGCTTTTGCACAGCCAAGAGTACAATAAGTAAAGCAAACAGACAGCCTTCAGATGGGAGAAGATTTTTGCAGGTTATGCTTCCAACAGAGGTCTGATATAACTAGAATCTACAGAGAATCAATAAGAAAAGAATAAATAACCCCATTTTTATGTGGGCAAGAGACTTGAACAGAAACTTCTCTGATAAAGACTGGCACACGGCCTACAAACACAAGAAAAAAATGCTCATCATCCTTAATCATCAGAGAAATGCAAATCAAAACCACTTTGAGATTTCATCTAAGTCCAGTAAGATTAGCCCACCTCACAAAAGCCCAAAACTACAGATGTTGGTGTGGATGCAGAGAGAAGAGAATGCTTCTACACTGCTGGTGGACATGCAAGCAGATACGACCTTTTTGGAAAGAAGTTTGGAGAACACTCAAGGAACTAAAAGGAGACATACCGTTCAATCCTGCAATTCCTCTACTAGGTATATACCCAGATGATCAAAAATTATTTTACAACAAAGACATTTGCACCAGAATCTTTATTGCAGCCCAATTCATAATAGCCAAGATATGGAAACAGCCCAAGTGCCCATTGACCCATGAATGGATTAACAAAATTGTGGTATATGTAAGCCATGGAATATTATGCAGCCATTAAAAAGATGGAGACTTCACATCTTTTATATTTACCTGGATGGAGCTAGAACATACTCTTCTTAGTAAAGTATCTCAGGAATGGGGAAAAAAGTATCCAATGGACTAAATACTACTATGAAATCGATATATAAACACCTATACACTCATATGAATGGCAAAACATAACTATAGTCCAGAAAGTAGAAGGGAAAGGGGAGGGAGAAGAGAGGGTATTTGGGGGGACCTCATCTAATGTACATGATACAATGGTATATTTCAAGAAATGAATATAATTGTGATAGATGTGTTACTTAGTTCAATGTAAGCATTTCACATTATATATCAAAGCAGTACCTGAACCCCATAAATGCATTAATGTACAAAGATATGATTTAATAAAAAATAATTTAAAAATTAAAAAAACCCAAATTGCTTTGAGCACAGAAGCTTTTGTGTAGGATATATCCTAATATTAGCAATGTGGTAATAAACTATAGAAAACAGAACAACAACAACAAAAAAAACAACTGGTGAATCTTGGTAAAGAGTATATGGGAGTTAACTGTGCTATTTTTGTAAATTTTAAAAGCTTGAAATAATTTCAAAGTTATAAGTTTAAAAAATTGTTGCTAGGGCCCCAAATATGAATATTTGATTGACACTTACTGTCTACCAATATTATAATAGGCAAAAGGAGAAAATAAGCTTAAAGTCAACTCTGCTAAATTAAGACAACCACTTCAATAACCATTTCTGCTGAGTAAAGGGCTACTGATTAGAACAGAAGAGTTTATTTTTGACTAAACTACCCATTTTTTTTTTTTTTTTTGAGACACAGTCTCATTATGTCGCCCTAGGTAGAGTGCTATGGTGTCACAGCTCATAGCAACCTCAAACTCTTGCCTCAGCCTCCCATGTAGCTGGGACTACATGCGCCCGCAACAATGCCCAGCTATTTTTTGTTGCAGTTGTCATTGTTGGTTAGCTGGCCCGGGCTAGGTTTGAAGCTGCCAACTTCAGTGTAGGTGGCTGGTGCCGTAACCACTGTGCTATGGGTGCCAAGCCTGAACTGCCTAAATATTAAGATGACATCTTAAAAGAATTTATAGATGTGATAGCACTCTGAAAACAAAATACTGGTACAAAAGCAAGGCTACATCAAAATGTGAAGTATGGAGATAATATTTCAGTGATTATCTTCAAAAGATTTAGTAACAAACATATTAATACTTTAATCAAGGTATAATTTATATACCATGAAATGAGCATTAAGTTTTTTTATGAGACAGGGTCTCAATCCATTAACCCAGGCTGGAGTACAGTAACAGAGTATTAACTCACTAAAACCTTAAGCTCCTGGGCTCAACTCATTCTTCTGCCTCAGCATACCAAGTAGCAGGGACTATGGCATACACCTTAGGGGTGTCCACCTAAGTTTTTAAAACAATTTTTATAGAGATGAGGTCTTGCTATTGCCCAGGCCAGCCTCAAACTCCTGGCCTCAAGTGATCCTCCTACCTTCATCTCCCAAAGTGCTAGAATTACAGGCATGAGGCACTATATCCAGCCAGCATTAAATTTTTATTGAAAGATATTAAGGGTATATCATTATGAAGAACCAAAGTTCAAAGATTTTGTAATAAACAAAAATCTTATAATACATATTATATTACTATTTTAAATGTAGCTCCTGTCATCCCTATTTTATCAATAGAAACCGACAATGAAGGGGTAAAATGACCAATTTCGGATTTATTTTATTTTTTTGAGACAGAGTGTCACTTTGTTGCCCTTTGGTGTCATAGCTCACAGCAACCTCTTGGGCTCAACTGATCTTCTTGCCTCAGCTTCCCAAGTAGCTGGGAGTATAGGTGCCCGGCTATTTTTAGAAGTGGGGTGTCACTCTTGCTCAGGCCAGTCTCAAACTCATGAGCTCAGGCAATCCACCCACCTCCCACAGTGCTAGGAAAATTTCTGACTATTTTAAATCATTTTTCTCTAAGCTAGTTAGCATCATTATTCAGAAATAATATTATAATGAGCAGAAAAAAAATCGAGAGCATAAAAAACACAAATCTAACATATAAACCTTGCATTAAAAAAATAAAGCTCTTTTGTGTCCTTGCTTCCAAGATGACAAAAAAAAAAGAAGGGGGCAGTGCCTGTGGCTCAAAGGAGTAGGGCGCTGGCCCCATATGCCAGAGGTGGTGGGTTCAAACCCACCTCCTGGCCAAAAAAAAAAAAAAGAAGGAACAACAGTCCTGCCAAAAAGGACAGTGGCCAGGCGCAGCCAATTTACTGCATGAACAGCACTCTATGAGCACCTAAAGACAAAGCTATAAAGAAGTTCCTCATTCAGAACATAGTGCAGGCCCCAGCTATCAGTGATATTTCTAAAGCAAATGTCTTCAACACTTACATGCTTCCCAAGTTGTGTGTGAAGCTAGCTACATTACTGTGTGACTTGTGCCATTCATAGCAAGTTGTACCATTTTCAAGAAGCCTTCAAAGACTGAACACTCCAACCTGATTTAGAACTCTAGGTGCTGCCCCATAACCTCAACCAGAGCCCATGTAAGGAGTTTAGACCTTGAGGACTGCAGAGAAACTATCCTTTGGAAAAAAATAAAATGGAAATTATATTTTAAAAAACAAATAAAGGTCACAAATTTAAAAAAAGCAAATTGTTTTTCAAAATGACTGCAGCAAACTTTTGTTTTAATAATATTAATGCTGATAAACATGATGAAATACATACTCTCATCCATCACTGATGAGAGTATAAAGTGTTCAGTCATTTGAAAAACAATTTAGCAATATATGAAGAACTTAATACTGCTACTGATGGGGGTCTCAGTCTTATTTAGGCTGGTCTCAAACTCCTGAGCTCAAGCAATCTACCCACCTCGGTCTCCCAGAGTGCTACGATTACAGGCGGGAGACACCATGCCTGGCCTTCTTTTTTCTTTTTTTTATTTGGAAAATGACCTAGAGTATACTTATGTTTTCCATTTTTCCAAATTAACAAGCAGGTATTACTTTAATTTTTCAAGCAATACACAAATATGTTCTCATTTTAAAGATTTAAACAATATAAAAGTATAGGCATAATATGTAATCTTTCCATAGCCACTTCAAACTATCCTTTTTCTCTTCTATCTTTGGTAAGTTTCTACCAAGTTGTTAATAATTTTAAAATATATATATTTTTTTGTTAACAAATATTTATGTTAAATAGTCAATAAGTGGTTATTTCTATGAAAATAGAAAAATGAAAAAATAGAATTTTTCTATATGAAAAATTTTGAAGGAGAAAAACATCACCATCATCAAGCTTTCTACTTAGTATGTGGTCATGAACAAAAAGTTCTGCTTCTTAATGCTAACTTTTAATTCTTTCAACTTCAACACTTAAAACTATTTTTACTTTGGTTAAACATCTAGCATTTGTAAACTAAATGTCTGATGTTCTACATAATGAATTACTTTTCTTGAGATTAATGCAAAAGCCAGTATTTATCTTGTTTGCCAACTTCAACTATACTTGATTTTTATAATGAACAAATTACATAAATCATGTTAATGCTCCTAAATTGGAGTACTTTAAATATTTTTTTATTCGGATAGCATTACTAATTACTAGTTGGCAAGACTCTCACTTTCGGATCAAAAGATTATAGTAAACTAAGATCTAGCTAACCATCTGAAATGCAATGTAGCTATGAAGATCTTTGAGGATAATGTATCTACAAATTTGCTTCCCTTCTTTCATACAACTAGATGTATGAATGAAAATTAGAGACCTTGTTTGTTTGGGAAAATAAATGTAGCCAATTCAATATAATCTCCTAGTAAGAGCTAATGGCCTTCACTAGGTAGAAACTATCGTTATGGAGAAAACTTGCTATTGCTTTCAGTTTAGTGCTTCATCAACAAACCAAAGGAAATAATCTAAAACTGAAGATTCTAGAGTATGAATTGATTTAACTCAGAGATTTCAACTGAAATTTGTTTTAAAATTTTTATTGAAAATAATTTAAAACCGGCTCGGCGCCTATAGCTCAACCGGCTAAGGCGCCAGCCACGTACACCTAAGGTGGCGGGTTCGAATCCCCAGCCCGGACCCGCCA
>NW_003852408.1:28553428-28560622 GCF_000181295.1 Otolemur garnettii
AAATAAATAATTTAAAACCTACAGATTCGCTGCAAGAATAATACAAAGAACACACTATATACTTTTACCCAGATTACCTATTGCTACCATTTTCCCACATTTCCTTTTATTCTCCTTTCCTACATTCACAAACACATACATGCAGTATTTTAACCACTACACAGTAATTTATATAAATCACAGCCCCTATTCCTAAACATATCTTAAGAGTATTTCCAAAGAATATGGATATCCTCTCATAAAATCACAGTATTGGTACCCACTTTAGGAAGTTTGACACTGAATAATATTTTTTTCTAATCATCTATTTTGTCAATTGATCAAAAAATGTCCTTTATCATATTTTTTTCCTTCCAGTAAAAAAAGAGGTACTGCTTCTCTTTTGTCAAGTCTTTCTTTTCCTCTAATCTAGGCCTTTTCCACAGCCTTTCATTATCTTATATGACACTGACAGTTTTTGAAGAATATAACCCCTTTTGTAATATTCACAACTTATGGTTTGTTTGGTATTTCCTTATGATTCAATTCAGGTTATACATTCTTGACTGGAATATAGTACCATATTAGCAATGTTGTATCCTCCATGTGTCATAGTTTTCCATCTTCTTTTTTTTTTTTTAAGGCAGAGTCTCACTTTGTTGACCTGGGTACACTATCGCCCTAGGTAGAGGGCCATGGTGTCATAGCTCATAGCAATCTCAAACTCTCAGGCTCAAGTGATCCCCTTGCCTCAGCATCCTGAATAGCTGGCACTTACAGACACGTGCCACAACGCCCACTAGTTTTTCCCTTTTTAGTAGAGTGAGATCTCGCCTTTGCTAGGGCAATCCACCTGCCTCCCAGAGTGCTAGGATTAAAGGCATGAGCCAAAACACCCAGCCCCATCTGCCTTTCTTTAATGGTGTTAATTCTAATCACTTTGTCAAAATGCCCAGTTTCCACATTTTATAATTACTAATTTTTCCCTTGCTATTATGCAGGAGACACCTTGAAACCATGCAAATATCCTGTCTCCTCATTGAAAATGTCCCTACATTTAGGATTCTTTGATGATTCTTGCTGATCAGATCCTTAAAATGATAGCTGTAGAATGATGATTTGCCAATTGCAGCATTCCTAAATTTATCAGTTGCTATTTAACATTCTACTCATGATTCATTTTCCTTCCAATTGGTTTACAATTCAATACTGTACTTATTTTAGATTTCAAATTGACCCAGATTTAGCCAGTGGCAGTTCCTTCAAGCTGGCTCCTGTGTCCTTTGACAAGTCTTCATTATATTTTGGGTACTTTGTTCCTTACTTTTTGCATTATAAACACTACATTACAAGATGTTTCAGACTTATCTTGCACCTATCCTGTTCCAATCCTAGAATAAGTCATATTTTCAAGTAGCCCTGGTACCTGTTAAGTGAGAAATGCTATCAGAGACTAAGATCTGAACATTATGCATACTCACTGCTACTGGGGTACTGTTGCTTCTTGTCCTTTTCAATGAATAGAACCAAGAAATATATGTATATATATAAACAAAATACATATCAATATATATATGCATGTACATTATACAGAGTCATATAAAATATCCATATACATGTATATATTTTTTCCAAAATCTCAAGTTCTATCACTATAATTATCAATTATACTGATAATCTGAATTGCAATCTATTCACTTAGGTTTCTCTTCTCCATTCAATAATTGTGTGACCCTGTCTCTTCAGTAAAAACTCTGGATCTCAAGAATATTAACTTATTTTCTTAATCCTATAGTACATCTACAACTGTTTCAGAATTCTTTGCCCATACTACTAAGAAACAAATCTTCTAAAAAGAGTGTTTGCAGTTCTCCTCCCACCTTTATATCCCATCTTGTCCAAAAGAGTGTACATTGCTAAATACTGTGTAAATTATTTGGATTAGTTCTTCTTTTTCCTTTCAGTATGATTATTTTACTTGATTTCAGTTTGAGGTTTTTTTGTTCCCCCCTTTCTACCCTAAATGATTTAATTTTATTTTTTTGCATATGTAAAATGGTGACATGATATTTATAGTAAAAACTGCATATAAAAAGCTACACTCAGAGAATAGCACTCCTTTTTATATCCTTTCTGCCCCATTCCTTGTGTCCCTTGTAAGTAACTTCATTATTTTCTGACTCATGTTTTTCTTTTTGTAAAGATAAGTAGATAATGCCCATGGTTGGTGGCTCATATCTGTAATCCTAGCACTCTGGGAGGCTGAGGCAGGTGGATTGCCTGAGCTCATGAGTTCGATACCAGCTTGAGCCAGAGCAAGACCTCATCTCTTAAAAAAAATAGCCAGGTACTGTGGCAGGTACCTGTAGTACCAGCTACTTGGCACACTGAGGCAAGAGAATCACTTAAGCCCAAGAGTTTGAGGTTGCTGTGGGCTGTGACACCACAGCATTCTACTGAAGGTGAGAAAGTGAGACTCAGTCTCAAAAAAAAAACCAAACAAAAAAAGATAAGTAGATAATAGATATGCTTTCTTATTCCATCCAGTCTTACACAAAATGTTTTTTTGTACCTAACATTATTTCTGGAAATTAATACATTTCAGTTTGTAGAGATCTTACTTTTTTCTTTGAGACAGAGTCTCACTTTGTTACCCTTGGTAGAATGCCATGGTGTCATAACTCACAGCAACCTCAAACTCTTGGGCTCAAGAGATCCCCTTGCTTCAGCCTCCTGAGTAGCTGGGACTGCAGGCACCTGCCACGATGCCCAGCTATTTTTAGAGATGGAGTCCTGCTTTTGCTCAGGCTGGTCTCAAACTCCTGAGCCGAGGCGATCCACCTGCCTCAGCCTCACAGAGTGCTAGGATTACAGGCCTTATATTTTTCTTATAGAGGTATAGTTACAACTCCATTACATGTATATACCATAGTAAATTTCAACTAATCTCCTATTCTTCATGTTTACTTTCAATATCATGCAGTTACAAATGATACTACAACAAATAATTCTATGCATA
Source organism: Otolemur garnettii (assembly GCF_000181295.1). NCBI lineage: Eukaryota > Metazoa > Chordata > Mammalia > Primates > Galagidae > Otolemur > Otolemur garnettii. Next base: position 28,556,427 of record NW_003852408.1, read on the forward strand.
TGTATTTTGTACCATTAAAGATGTATCCTCCAAATAAATTCCTAGAAATGACAAACGTGTAGAAGAGTAAGCACACATGTAGTTTGTTTGTTTGTAGTTTTTGGCTGGGGCTGGGTTTGAACCTGCCACCTCCAGCTTATGGGTCCAGCGCCTTACTCCTTTGAGCCACAGGCGCCACCCAGTTTTCTTAATATTGCCAAATTTCTTTCCTTACAAGAAAATATTATATGTTGGTTTAAACTTATTTGGTATTATACTGATGCCTTGGAAATCCTGGTGCAACTCTTTTGAATTTCATTTGTTTGCTAGATATAATCTCATAATGCTAGAAGTCTTCTCACTCCTACTAACCCTGAATATTTTGGGTATTTGTTTTATATTTTGCAAATCGTTGCAGAAAGAAAATATAAAGAAAAGTAAGTTCTTTTTACTACTTACTGAGTGGTGTTGTGTCAGGAGGTGGAAAATTCTCAGTAAAGTTGACATTACATAAATCTGTGCTACAACAGCAGAAACGGTATGTTCCGTTCTGAATTGAGGGAGGAGTGGTAGTTACGACACATTCTTCATAGTGACACTCTTGGGGATCTCCAATGTGAGACCAACATCCTGTGAATCAATATTAATGTAAACAAGTTAATAAACAACAAAATAAACCAAAAAGAAACGACAAACTGAGAAATAATTGCAATAAATATGAGACGGTGAGTAAAAAGTTTTGCAAATCAATAGGAAATACATTTTTTAAGAAACAAAAATGGCAAAGGTAATAACAGACATTTCTTTTTTTTTTTTTTTTTCAGTTGGGTTCGAACCTGCCACCCTTGGTATATGGGGCTGGCGCCCTACTCACTAAGCTACAGGCACCGCCCAATAACAGACATTTCATAGGAATAAAGAAAACAAGAATAAAGTTAAATCTATGATTAACTGAAGAATTATTAAAGTAGCAGGAAGATTTCATTTTTATCTGTACCAATTAAATTGTTCTAGGTTTAAAAAATAATAATACAAATCATAACAAGGATTCAGTAACACAAACACTCTCATACAATGCTAGATGGAATGTAAACAAATAGTATTTTTAGAAAGCCATGTGGAGGCCAGGCATAGTGGCTCCTGTTTGTAATCTCAATATTTGGGGGGGGGGGTTCGCTAGATAGGAGGATTGCTTGAGCCAGGAGTTTGAGACCAGCCTGGGCAATACATGAGACCCCCAGCTCTAAAAACATAAATCAGGGGCAGTGCTTATGGCTCAGTGAGTAGGGCACCAGCCCCATATACTGAGGGTGGCGAGTTTGAGCCTAATCCCAGCAAAACTGCAACAAAAAAAAGCTGGGCATTGTGGTGGGCGCCTGTAGTCCCAGCTACTCAGGAGGCTGAGGCAAGAGAATGGCCTAAGCCCAAGAGCTGGAGGTTGCCATGAGCTGTGACACCACAGTACTCTACTGAGGGTGACAGAGTGAGACTTGTCTCAAAAATGTATATATATAAATCAGAAAAAAATTAGCCGGGATGCTGCATGCCAATAGTTCCAGTTGCTCAGGAGGCTGAAGCATGAGAATAACTTGAGTATATGAGTCTGAAGCAGCAGGAAGGTATGACTGTGTCACTGTACTCCAGCATCAACAACAGAATGACACTCTGTCTTTAAAATACTTAATTAGGCTCGGAGCCTGTGGCTCAAGTGGCTAAGGTGCCAGCCACATACACCTGAGCTGGAGGGTTTGAATCCAGCCTGGGCCCACCAACAACAGTGACAGCTACAACCAAAAAATAGCCAGGGATTGTGGCAGGTGCCTGTAGTCCCAGCTACTTGGGAAGCAGAGGCAGGAGAATCGCTTGAGTCCAGGAGCTGGAGGTTGCTGTGAGCTGTGACACCATGGCACTCTACCTAGGGCAATAGCTTGAAGCTCTGTCTCAAAACAAATAAATAAAATAAAATAAAATAAAATAAAATAATTAATAAAACCACATGGAAATTTTTATGGAGAGCCTTTAAAATATTCATATATTTTCTAACCTATTTTATAACAAAAAATCTAGTTCAAGGAAACAATCACATACAAAGATTTTATATTCAAAATTGTTTACTGAAATATTATATATTACAGTAAAACCATGAAAATGACACAATCTCTTACACAACAGAATAATCTGGAAGTAAATTTCGATATATGTATACAATAAATATTGTGCAGAGATTAAAAATGTTTTCAGAGAATATTTAAAGACACGGAAAGATGCTCATGATATGATTAAGGTGGAAAAAACTGGGTACAAAATTATTTATACGGTATCCTCCTAACTTCGGGGAAAGAAAGTATGCATGCATATAAACATAGCAGTATGGAGAAAACCCCTGTGAAGGAGATAAACTAGTATTTTAAAAAGAGTACATTAGTAGAGATTTTTGTTTTTCTCTACAGTTTTCTGTATTTCCTAAATTTCATGCTAAGAGCACATAGAACATGATAATAAGAAAGATGCTATAAAAATAAGCAAAGATAAATTACCTTTTATAAATTTGGGGTTTGTAGCTAGAGTTAGTTATAATTTTAAATTTACTTATTTTCTGGACAGGATTTTAATCTACTCCCATGTCCTTTTTAGATGAATTTTAATTATATGAAACACAAAGTCATTTCAGATAAGAAAAGTATCACTTGCCTTGTTTCACAAGATTTATGTCCCCTTTTGATTTCTCCCAAAGGCCATAGCAGGTGCTACCTTTTGAGCATAATATTGTCCCATTTTCATGAGAGATTCGACTCTCACCTATCCCAAGGTCTTGCTGATAGGGGTCTTTAAATGCACATAGCCGTTCTTGATTCTGGGAAGCTAAAATATAGGAAATAAAACAAAACAAATTAATTTTATGATAATCTTTGTAAACATTATTATATAAAATCTTAGTCTTACTTAAAAGACATTATTAATTTCTTCATCAAACCCTTTGAATTCAAATACTTGAATAAATTTGTAACTTTACATTTACTGAATAACTTCCTTCTATTCATTGATTTATTTGTAACCTCCAAATAAGAAGCAAATTTTAAAATTAAATTCCCGTGCTCAATTCAGCAGCACATACACTAAAATTCATTTTCCAAAGGTAATCACCTCTTACTCAAATTATTCTCACAATTCTCTCTCTTATTAAATAATTTTGGTGTCCAAATAAAGAAACAGCATCAAAGAAAATGCCCATGCTCTAAATTATCAAACCTTTAAAAGAAACAAATGTAGAATACTAAATAATTTCAGAAATTCTACAATGCTCATTTTTATCATATTTTATAGTCAGTTGTAAAAAATCACATTGGCCATTGGGCATGGTAAATTAATGATATGAAAATGACTACAAATGGGGCACATGCGTTCTTTTTATGTTCTAAAACTAGATTGTGATGATGGTACAACTTTGTAAAGTTACCAAGAACAAAAAGTATCATTGTTCACTTAAAATGAGTGAATTTCATGGCATATGAATTATAGTTTAATCAATCTGTTTTTAAACATCAAAAAGAAAATGATTTTCCATTATTTAAAGTATCAATATAATAGCCAAAAGAAGCAATGCTTAATAGTCCTTACATAAAGGGACAATGTAATGTGTTTTTGTTTTTCTTTTGAGACAGGGTCTTGCTCTGCCACCGTGCTAAAGTGTAATGGCATCATCATAACTCCCTGTGAGCTCAAACTCCTAGGCTCAAGCCATCCTTTTGCCTTAGCTTACCGAGTAGCTGAGACTGCAGGCATGTGCCAGCACACATGGCTAATTTTTCTTATTTTTTTTTTGTAGAAACAGAGGTCTCACAATGTTATTCAGGCCAGTCTAAACTACTTGGTCTCCTAAAGTGCTACGATTATAGGCATGAGCCATTATTCCTGGCTCCTAAGGTACATTTATTTATTTTGCAATAGAGTCTCAAGCTGTCGCCCTGGGTATAGTGTCATGGCATCACAGCTCACAGCAACCTCAAACTCTTGGGCTTAAGCAATTCTCTTGCCTCAGCCTCCCAAGTAGCTGAGGCACCCGCCACAATGCTATTTTTAGAGATGGGATTTAACTCTTGCTCAGGCTGATCTCTAACTCCTAAACTCAAGCAATCCACTACCTCAGCCTCCCAGAGTGCTAGGATTACAGGTGTGAGTCACCACACTTTGAAGTAGACATTCTTTTTTTTTTTTTT